>NC_090650.1:185727449-186027449 GCF_040937935.1 Hyperolius riggenbachi | reverse complement strand
AGCAGATTCTGGAGACCAATGTCCAGGAATCAGTGACAAAGCTGAAGCTGCGCCAGGGCTGGATCTTTCAGCAAGACAACGACCCTAAACACTGCTCAAAATCCACTAAGGCATTCATACAGAGAAGCAAGTACAATGTTCTGGAATGGCCATCTCAGTCCCCAAACCTGAATATAATTGAAAATCTGTGGTGTGAGTTAAAGAGAGCTGTCCATGCCCGGAAGCCATCAAACCCGAATGAACTATAGATATTTTGTAAAGAGGAATGGTCATTGGAACCTACAGGAAGCGTTTAGAGGCTGTAATTTCTGCAAAAGGAGGATCTAATAAATATTGATTTCATTTATTTTTTTGTGGTGCCCAAATTTATGCACATGCCTAATTTTGTTTAAACAATTATTGCACACTATTTGTAAATCCAATAAACTTAATTTCACTTCTCAAATATCACTGTGTGTGTCTCCTATACTATATATTTAACTGACATTTTTGTATTGTAACAACCAAGGATTTATACAGGAAAAGTGTGTGTGTGTGTGTGTGTGTGTGTGTGTGTGTGTGTGTGTGTGTGTGTGTGTGTGTGTGTGTGCGTGCGTGCGTGCGTGCGTGCGTGCGTGCGTGCGTGCGTGCGTGCGCTAGCCAACCCGCGTCGTAGCATACGCCGCATCTATCTAATAGAGTACGTGCCTCAACCTTGAAGCAAGAAGAAGTAGGCTTTCTGTGAGAAAATGTATGCGTGCTCAAACACCAAGTTTAACCCTAGCAAGTCTGGCTTTGCAAATCCGGCCTAATTGGCTGGCTATTCATGAGGCAATGCTCATGCAAATATGCATTTGCTTTTGCATGCCAAACTATGCAGGGTCAAAAAACCAATACTGCAAAGTGCTCTCTCGCTGCCTGGGAACCACAGTGGCACCCCGGAGTGGGAGGCTGGGTGGCGCAGCCGCCCCCCCCCCAAGCATGGCCAGCGCTGGGGAGAGCCGTCCGCACCCACCTCCTAATATTAAAAACAGCCACTTACCTTAACGTCCATTGGGTTCTGCTACATGCGCATAAATTTTGTCATGGAAAGCATTTTGTGCAGTTTTTATCCTTTGGAGGCAGGTGGTGAATGGCTTGCGGTACTTATCCGTTAGCCGGGCGCATCCGGCAGGTGGCGCTAATTACTATTCCCCCTCCAGGCCGACATGGATAGTAGGGAAAGATGTAACTCTGGTGGAGTTTTGTCGCCACCTAGAGGATGCGCCCGGCTAACGGATAAGTACCTGGCTTGCTCCGGTGGTGTGAACCCTGGAGTGAGGTGCGCCTGTCCTCCCCCCCCCCCTCTGGAGTGCTGTATGTGAGCCAGCCCTGAGCTCTAAAGCTTGGGGTGACCCATGCTTCTCTCCTTTCTCATGTGGTGCCCCCAAATTAATGCGCATGTAGCAGAACGCAATGGACGTTAAGGTAAGTGCCTGTTTTTAATATTGGGAGGTGGGTGCAGACGGCTCTCCCCGGCGCTGGCCACACTTGGGAGGGGTCATCCACGCCACCCAGCCTCCCCCTCCGGGATGCCGCTGTGGTTTCCAGGCAGTGAGAGAGCCTGGGACCCTGCGGTCCCCCAAGTTGTATAAAAAGGGGGCATTGGGAATCCTCCCCGTGGCGCTCCTGAAGGCCTGGAGCACACCAAAAACTGCTAGCAGACCCGCAAAATGCTAGCAGATTTTGAAACGCTTTTTCTTATTTTTCTGTAGCATTTCACCTAGCATTTTGCGGTTTTGTAAAGCGTTTTTAGTGTAGTAGATTTCATATATTGTTACAGTAAAGCTGTTACTGAACAGCTTCTGTAACAAAAACGCCTGCAAAACCGCTCTGAACTGCCGTTTTTCAGAGCGGTTTGCGTTTTTCCTATACTTTACATTGGAGGCAGAAACGCCTCCGCAATCCAAAAAAAATGCCTCACTTCGGGAGGATGCGTTTCAGCAAAACGCCTCCCGCTCTGGTGTGCACCAGCCCATTGAAATACATTACCCAAGCGTATCCGCAGCCGCAAGTGGATCGCAAAACGCTGCTGAACCGCTCTGGTGTGCACAAAGCCGGATAGTGCTAATGTAGCATGTAGCAGGGTGAATGCTTTGTGGTATTGGTTTGTGCATGCATTTGCATGAGCATTGCCTCATGAATAGCCAATTAGGCCAGATTTGCAATGTCAGACTTGCTAGGGTAAGGCCTCTTTTCCATGGACTGTGAATAGGCAGTGAAATGCCTCTCAAACTCTCACTGCTGCCTGGTAACTGCTCACTGCTGCCTGGTAACTGCTCACTGCTGCCTGGTAACTGCTCACTGCTGCCTGGTAACTGCTCACTGCTGCCTGGTAACTGCTCACTGCTGCCTGGTAACTGCTCACTGCTGCCTGGTAACTGCTCACTGCTGCCTGGTAACTGCTCACTGCTGCCTGGTAACTGCTCACTGCTGCCTGGTAACTGCTCACTGCTGCCTGGTAACTGCTCACTGCTGCCTGGTATCTGCTCACTGCTGCCTGGTATCTGCTCACTGCTGCCTGGTATCTGCTCACTGCTGCCTGGTATCTGCTCACTGCTGCCTGGTATCTGCTCACTGCTGCCTGGTATCTGCTCACTGCTGCCTGGTATCTGCTCACTGCTGCCTGGTATCTGCTCACTGCTGCCTGGTATCTGCTCACTGCTGCCTGGTATCTGCTCACTGCTGCCTCGTAACTGCTCGTTGCTGCCTCGTAACTGCTTGTTGCTGCCTCGTAACTGCTTGTTGCTGCCTCGTAACTGCTTGTTGCTGCCTCGTAACTGCTTGTTGCTGCAACACACGTTACAAATAAAACCCAACAGGTATAGTTCCACCCCTACATCAATTACCAAATACACAAACAAACAAAATGGGGCTTTAAATGAACGAATAATAGTCTTTTAATTCTTCATATCTAAACGGTCTTCACAGTTGCGGACACACAGGTAAACACAATTTCCAGAACTCCAAATCACAACCAAAATGACTGCCTGACACGTGTTTCA
Source organism: Hyperolius riggenbachi (assembly GCF_040937935.1). Taxonomy (NCBI): domain Eukaryota; kingdom Metazoa; phylum Chordata; class Amphibia; order Anura; family Hyperoliidae; genus Hyperolius; species Hyperolius riggenbachi. Next base: position 186,024,426 of record NC_090650.1, on the reverse strand, counting down.
CGATCAAAGATCGCTTCTTCAGAGGCATACAGTATACATGTACATCTGTTAAAAACACACAATGAACAGTTTTCATGTTACATACCGTTCTAGGCGCATATACATCGCAGGATACAGGGTCAAGATAAAAAACAAAGATCCAATCTTACCACATGTGGATCCTAGTCAATACCAAAGACCACAATCTGCAAAAATTATGAATACTATAAATACCAGTATACAGAAACGCGCCGGCCAACATCCCAGTGTATAGACACCTATGTGCAGATCCATCAGCATTCAAACACAGAGGACCACACACTGTACCACTGTGTAGACAGAAAATACAAGCCAACTCATTTTATATATCCCAGCACCATGCAGAGGATCATTAAGTAGTGCCTGTAATAGTAACCAGTGTATATATACCAGTATATAGATATGTTAAACCCATGTATATCAACATAGAATATGCATGTGTAACAGTGCACACCTTGCATACTAGAGAAACCACATGGTTCATCTGTAAGGTATCATATATACCGTATATACTCGCAAGCAAGCCGACCCGCATATAAGCCGACCCCCCAACTTTTAACTGAAAAAACAGGAAAAAATGATTGACCCTCATGTAAGCCGGGGGTAGGAAATGCTGGCCGTGTGATTCCCTCCAGTGTGTCCCAGTATAGCTAGTATAGTGTCCAGTATAGCTAGTAAAGTGCCCCAGTATAGTGCCCCAGTATAGCTAGTATAGTGCCCCAGTATAGTGCCCCAGTATAGCTAGTATAGTGCCCCAGTATAGTGCCCCAGTATAGCTAGAATAGTGCCCCAGTATGGCTAGAATAGTGCCCCAGTATAGCTAGTATAGTGCCCCAGTATAGTGCCCCAGTATAGCTAGTATAGTGCCCCAGTATAGTGCCCCAGTATAGCTAGTATAGTGCCCAGTATGGCTAGAATAGTGCCCCAGTATAGCTAGTATAGTGCCCCAGTATAGCTAGCATAGTGCCCCAGTATAGCTAGCATAGTGCCCCAGTATAGCTAGCATAGTGCCCCAGTATAGCTAGCATAGTGCCCAGTATAGCTAGCATAGTGCTCAGTATAGCTAGTATAGTGTTCAGTATAGCTAGTATAGTGTCCGGTAGGCCTGAACGATTTATCGTTATGATATCGAAATCGCAATCACGGAAACGACGATTCCGTGATCGCCACAGTGGCGATTTTTGCCGATATTCTGCGGACCTGCGCCCTCCCGCTGTGCACAGCTCTGTGTGTAAAATAGCAGTGGCTTTCACTCCCCGCGGCAGCTTATCTTTCTCTCTGCCTAATTCCCCCTCCTCCCCTCCTACGTCATCAGCCATGCTGTGAGAGGGGCTCAGGCTCTCCCTAATGTGAATAAACACTTTCCTCCACAGATTGTTTAATTCTGCAGACCACGGGGAGAGACAAAGGCTATTTAGCTAGTGTCTGGCTGACTTTTCCTCCCCCCTTATTCAACTGTTCCCATGAAAGCAAAGGAGCAGAGAAGGAATTCCCTCCCCCTTCATTGCTGAGAAAAACAAGTTTGCCTTCATTGCTGAAGACAGGAGAAGAGAGCATGTGGATGGAGCTGCACAGCATGGGGGAGATTGAGTAAGCAAGACTGAGTGTATGACTGTGTGTGTTTCAGTATGTGCGTATCAGTGAGTGCTGGAGAAGTTTCATTGTGTGTGTGCGCGCATATTAGTGTGTGCAGCAGGATTGTGTATCAGATATGCTGCAGGATCATCTGTGTATCAGTGAGTGCTGCAAGATGGAGAAGTGTGTGTGTGTGCTGAGTGCGAGATGGATGTGTATCAGCGCAACCCCCCACGACTTACCTTTACACTACCTATCCCACACCTGACATTAACCGTCCCCACCGCCTCTGTGACATGGCTTTTATCCCAAGCACACACCCCAAGCATAGTAATATGTACTGCATGGGGAATCAAGGGACAGTGGCATGATAACTCCCCACCCCCTCGACTTGGTCTAATTTTTTTTAAATTTTGACTTACTGTCTATTTGTTTGGGCTTAGGATTTATCACAGCTTTGCTCCGCCTCCTTTGCGCAGACGAATAGGCACATGCTTAAGCTCGATTTTGAAGAAATCGTGAATCGAATCGAAATCGCAATTTCTGACAGAAATCGTGCGATTCAATCTTTTCTCAAAATCGTTCAGGCCTAGTGTCCGGTATATCTAGCATAGTGCCCAGTATAGCTAATAAAGTGCCCAGTATAGCTAGTATAGTGCCCCAGTATAGCTAGTATAGTGCCCCAGTATAGCTAGTATAGTGCCCAGTATAGCTAGTATAGTGCCCAGTATAGCTAGTATAGTGCTCAGTATAGCTAGTATAGTGCTCAGTATAGCTAGTACAGTATAGTGCCCAGTATAGCTAGTACAGTGCTCAGTATAGGTAGATAGTGACCCCCCCCCTCCCCCCGGGGCCGCCGCTGCTATTAGCTTACCCGGCGGCTTCCCATATTCCTCCCTCCGTCTCTTGCATGGGCTTGTAAATAATTCACGGCAGCCCGCCCCACGGCGGCTGCTGTGTGATGACAGAGGAAGCTGTAAGCAGAGCGGCTTTCTGTACGGGCGATGTGTATCGCCGTTGCTATGGGAACCGCTCTGCCTACAGCTTCCTCCGTCATCACACAGCAGCCGCCGTGGGGCGAGCTGCTGCGAACTATTTACAAGCCCGTGCAGGAGACGGAGGGAGGAATATGGGAAGCCGCCGGGTAAGCTAATAGCAGCGGCGGCCGCTGGGGGGGGGGGGGGGGGGCTGGTGGGGGGGAAGGAGCCAACATGACTCGCAAGCAAGCCGACCCCCCAACTTTTGGCCCACTTTTGAGGGGTCAAAAATTCGGCTTGCTTGCGAGTATATACGGTACATATAGGTTAAAAAGGAAAAATTACAAAAGAGTTGAAAAGGTAGGGAAAGAAGACCTCCATGTGTTTATACAGAAAGGTATATATCCAAAATTCCCTATATATACACTACCCCCTACATAAAAGTGTCCACAAAAGAAAAGTGCCACAGTATAGTATATGATTGAACAGTTAGCAGTGAAGCCACAACAACTTTGTGACACATGCAAGGAAGAGTGCCCGAATATATATCGTGCATATAGATTAATAAATACCTGTAGAAGATAAAAGACCCAAGCCACCACCGACTGTGCAAGTACGGAAAGTGTAATAGCAGAGAATGGGCAGGGTCTAAAGCAACCCCCATCAGCCAATCGGAAAGGTGCTGGGTGGAGCGTGCAAGGAGAAAGGCGGAAGTTTTGTTTGTTTGTGTATTTGGTAATTGCTTGTTGCTGCCTGGTATCTGCTCACTGCTGCCTGGTAACTGCTTGCTGCTGCCTGGTAACTGCTTGTTGCTGCCTGGTATCTGCTCACTGCTGCCTGGTAACTGCTTGCTGAGCACACAGCTCAACAGTCCGTGGAAAAGAGGCCTTAAACTTGGTGTTTGAGCACGCATACATTTTCTCATGCAAAGTACTTCTTCTTCTTGTTTGAAGGTTGAGGCACTTAGTCTAATATATATATAGATATTCTGTTCAATCAAGTAATAGCAATAAACACAATGGGCTTGATTCACAAAAGAGTGGTAACTGTTAGCACGGCCGTTTTCGCGCGAATCGATAACGATTTCGCGCACAAACGCAAATTTGAAAAATTCACGTTTGCGCGCGAAATCGTTATCGATTCGAGCGAAAATTTGCGCGAAAACGGCCGTGCTAACAGTTAGCACTCTTTTGTGAATCAAGCCCTATGGGTTTGCAGCACACCAGCTGTTTAATTAAGAGCAAACAAAATAGATTACAAGCAGCAGCAAGCTTTCGGACAATCCCTGTCCCTTGTCAAGCTAACATGCAAATGAAACAGCTTTGCATATATGCACATGGCAGCAGGAAATGACATATGTTCTGAATGTGGGAAATATAAAAAAATTACACGGGGTTCCCCTCCTGAGCCTCTTTAACCCCTTGTCCTTCATGCGGGCTGGGATAGCCAGAGTGTGGCTGCATGGGGTTTTGCACCCTAAGCAATACCAACCCGCATGGTCCATGGTATGGGGGGTTCTGGGGGAGAGGGACAGCCAAGCCTCCCCCTCTCCCCCAGAGCCCTTGTCGAATCCATGGTCAAGGGGTTCCTCCCCACCTCCAGTGCCCCAGGAGGAGGTGGTGCTGATGACACCCTCGGGGGTACATTGTGGCATCTGGGAGTCCCCTTTAAGATGGGTATCCCCAGATATAAGCACCCTCCCCAGGAGAAATAAGTAACCCCTTACCCAGCAAAAGTATATAAAAAGCAGCTGACTCTTGGGTGCATGCTAGATTATTTTAATGTAGAAAAATTGCTATACAAAGAACACACACATATAACGATTATTGAAACATATATATCATACACCACATAGACAAAGTTAAAACGGGGACAAAAGGTCCTAGAGAAAAGGCCAACTGCCTAACACCCTCAACTTAATCTCTTAGAGGCTGCAGTCCTCCAAGAAAGTATACACCAGAGTACATCCGGAGCAGCTTATATATAGAACTCAATTCTGTGAATTTCCCGACTTGAAAAGCGCTTAAAATTGGATATAGCACTGTTGGACTATGGATATATATACTGAGGTAGTTAATAGGCCACGGAATGGGTACATCCAGCTCCTCCTCCTCCTGTAATTTTATGAGTGACAGGAGATGTTTTAATCAAGTAGACTCAATCACAGTCATGTACAACGTCCGTGTCCATTGGCTGGGTTAGAAGATTGGACTCAATCGCAGTCCCCAATGTCCCAATGTCACATAGACAATCTCCAGTTAGTGCTTCGTGCTATGCATCAAAACAATAGCTTATGATATGGAGCATAGAAATCAATGTGAATCAAATATGGCAAAGCGAAGAAGTAGGACCATACAGATATGATGAAAAGCTGGCAATGAGTGTCCTCAGTAAAACAGTCATGAATAGCATTCAGTGATGTTAATGCAGAGCTCATGCACAATAATCAATTAGTATCCACATGCAGTCTGGTTAGATGTAGCCAGCAGTGAAGATGCAAAGTTCTTGGTTCATAGTTACCATACCGCTGTTATGCGGATTTAAGATGGAGGTAAGTTCCGGATGGTCCAGGTGAGTGGTTAGAGGGTGTGGAAGATGGCGTCAGACGCTATTGTATCTGACATGTTTCGCCGTCTACCTTGACGACCTCTTCGGAGATTAGCGTCTAAATGTTAGAAGCGCCGAACAGCGAGTGTTCAAGGCGTCCCGCCGGAGCCCGCCCACCTCCCTCCTGGACGCCTCAGCCAATAGATCTTGGCCAAGCGTAAGCGCCGGTCTCCGCCCACCGCACACCGCGCATGGCGGCGGAGGTGTGCGTGTCAAGCGCTCCACAGTGGGACGCAAACAGGAAGCGTCCCACTGACTATGGGGAAAGGGGCGCCACCCGGGAGGCCCAGAAGCCCCAAGTCAGCGTATATATTTCAAAATTGTAAAGCCACTTAATTCATCATTTAGCTCATAATCAACAGAGACTCACAATAAGCAAAAATTATATTCTCCAATCTCGCTCAAATACATTACATGTATACCCAAAGTCCTACTTCCTGAAAAATACAGCAAAGTGGACATTACCCACGCTATATATATATGTATACATACCACACAATTGAAACTATGCAAGAAAAACATTTTTTATTTCTTTATTATATTTCCCTATATATTGTCCCTATACTATATGCATAAACATAACATATGTATGTGGCAAGAAAAAAAGACCAAAAACGGTCAAATCGTTCCCTATAAAAATTGATCTTACATATGAATGATTCAGGACTGGGGCCCAAAGGAAAGAGTGGAAAAGAAAGGAAAATGAAAAGGGGAGAGAATGAGAAAAAACAGAAAAACAGAAGAGAGAGAGAGAGAGAGAGAGAGGGGAAGGGGGAAAGGGAGGATATGGAGCCAGAGCAGTAGGAATATCCCTACCCGGGAAGAAAGGCACCATAATGGACCGCATCATTGAGGCCCTTACCTCTAGTGGCATCGAGGGTGAAGATCCACCTCAATTCCATCTGTAAGATAATTTTGTCTACGTTCCCTCCTCTTTCATGTGGATGTACTCTATCCAAGCCCACAAAGTGGACAAACCTGGAGTCCCCTCTATGTGTCAAATTAATGTGTCTCGAGATGGGGGACTTAAAGTTGCACCCCCCAATGTCACCAATATGTTCTTTGATGCGTTCTTTGAACGCCCTATTCGTCTTGCCTATATAAAAGCATCCACATCTGCATGTCAACAAATAGATCACGCAGATGGTATTGCAATTCACAAAATGACGCAACTTCCAGGTGCGTCCATTGGGGAGTGCAACCTCACCCCCCACCTGTAAATATCTACAGTACACACACAGGGCCGGCCCGCTCATGAGGCGGGGTGAAACTTTTGCCTCAGGCGGCACATTTCTAGGGGCGGCATCCGCCTGTCGGTAGGTGCGGGGAGCCGGCCGCCGAGCTGGAGGGGTAGCGGGCAGGACGGGGGTATTGGGCCTAGCGGCGGGGAGGGGGGGTCGGACCCCCCCCTCGCCTGGGTCCCCCGATCTGCGCTCCCCTCCAGCCTTAAATAGTTCAGAAGCAGCAGCTACTCATAAGAGGCACGGGCGGGGAGGACTCACCTCTTCCTCGTTCCAGCGTGCGCTCCACTGACGTCATTTCCTGCAACGCCGTCTACTTACAATACAGTGGGTGGCGTTGAAGGAAGTGACGTCAGTGGAGCGCACGCTGGCCTGAAACGAGGAAGAGGTGAGTCCTCCCCGCCCGTGCCTCTTACGAGTAGCGGCTGCTTCTGATCTATTTAAGGCTGGAGGGGAGCGCAGATCGGGGGACCCAGGCGAGGGAGGGGGGGTCCGGCCACCCTCCCCGCCGCTAGGCCCAATAACCCCCTCCTGCCCGTTACCCCTCCAGTTCGGCGGCGGCCATAATTTTTTCAAAATTTGCCTCAGGCGGCAAAAAGTCTAGGGCCGGCCCTGTACACACACCCACCACTACTATAAGTGCCCAGCACTGTACAATGTTATGAAACTGTCCTTGAACGAAAATGACTATTTGTCAAAGAGTCCCTTAGGGTTCTTGAACGTTTAAAGGTTACTAACGGTCTGGGGGATACAAATTCTCGGACCAAAGGGTCAGTGCAGAGTATGTTCCAATGGCGGCTTAGAATCTTATAAATTTGATCTTCCTGATCACAGTATCTAGTAATCAGACGTACTTTATTGTCATCCCCGTTTTTTGTCTGCTTCCTATCTGATTAGCCCAGCAGGGTTGATCTATCAGTTGCTTTAGCGCGTTTGTATGCTTTTTTAAGACATTTGTCTTTATATCCCCTCTAGAGGAAACGTGCATGTAGGGCTTTGGCCTCTTTTTCAAAATCTACGTCCTTGGAGCAGTTTCTGCGGATTCTCAGATACTGCCCGGTCGGAATCCCGCGTATGGTATGCTTGGGGTGCAGGTTTTCTGCTCTTAAAAAATAATTAGTTGCTGTCTCTTTATGGAACAGTTGTGTAAAAATATATCCGTCCGCATCCACACTGACCCTTGGGTCCAGAAAAGGTACAGATGTTGGGTCACAATTCATGGTGAACTTCAGATTTAATGCATTCCTATTAAGCCTTGATACAAATTCATCAAGGAGGTCCCTGCCCCCTGTCCAAAACATCAAGATGTTGTCTATGTACCTGTGCCAAGAAACAATATGGCACAGGTACATGACCAAACTATCATTACCAAAGAGGCCTCGCTCCCAGTCCCCCAGGTACAGGTTGGCGAACGACGGAGCACACGTTGTACCCATCGCCGCCCCCTGCACCTGGAGGTAATAAGAGCCATCAAAAAGGAACACATTATTGCTCAAAATAAATGATAGGAGCTCCAAAATGAAACAATTGTGTTTCATATTCAGAAACATCCAGTTCAGATAGAAATTTCCCCACTGCAGTAACTCCCTTATCCTGTGGTATGCTCGAGTACAGGGCCTCCACATCCAGGGTGACTAAAAGGGAACCAGGGGGCAGCTGTAAACCCTCCAAAATGGTGAGAGGAGATGTGAAGTATCCTTGACATATGACGGGAGGCTCAAAACATGTGGCTGCAGATGTTGATCTACATAAATACTGGCTTTCTCAGTTAAAGCTCCACATCCCGACACTATACAGGGGGCTTGGATAGGTTCTTGTGAACCTTCGGTAGAGCATAAAAAGTAGGGGTAACAGGATTTTTTACTTTAAGGAAATCTGCTGTTTGTGGGCTGATAGTGCCTGTTTGCACGGCTAGATCAATGATCTCTTCTAATGCCACCTGGTTCTCTGTCACCCTGGACAGGGAGACCCTACGATAGCACTCCTTCTGACTCAAGATCCTATGGCACATGTACATATATTGTTCAGTTGACATTATTACAACATTCCCCCCTTTGTCCGAGGGTTTCACCACCAAATTGGTCATAGTCTCATGATTACGTAAAACATTTACCTCCTGAGAATTTAAATTCGGAATCAGGCTAGGTTCTAGCCAAAGTTGGCAAATATCTCTTTCAATTAGATTAATGAACGTTTGAACCCCCGGACAGAGGGAGAAAGGCGGAAAGGAGGAAGATCTCTTTTTGAACTTATTCCTATCCACCGCAGCTAAATAAATTAGATACATTTTTATAGGGAACGATTTGACCGTTTTTGGTCTTTTTTTCTTCCCACATACATATGTTATGTTTATGCATATAGTATAGGGAAAATATATAGGGAAATATAATAAAGAAATAAAAAATGCTTTTCTTGCATAGTTTCAATTGTGTAGTATGTATACATATATATATATAGTGTGGGTAATGTCCACTTTGCTGTATTTTTCAGGAAGTAGGACTTTGGTTATACATGTAATGTATTTGAGCGAGATTGGAGAATATAATTTTTGCTTATTGTGAGTCTCTGTTGATTATGAGCTAAATGATGAATTAAGTGGCTTTACAATTTTGAAATATATACGCCGACTTGGGGCTTCTGGGCCTCCCGGGAGGCGCCCCTCTCCCCATAGTCAGTGGGACGCTTCCTGTTTGCGTCCCACTGTGGAGCGCTTGACACGCACACCTCCACCGCCATGCGCGGCGTGCGGTGGGCGGAGACCGGCGCTTACGCTTGGCCAAGATCTATTGGCTGAGGCGTCCAGGAGGGAGGTGGGCGGGCTCCGGCGGGACGCCTTGAACACTCGCTGTTCGCCGCTTCTAACATTTAGACGCTAATCTCCGAAGAGGTCGTCAAGGTAGACGGCGAAACATGTCAGATACAATAGCGTCTGACGCCATCTTCCACACCCTCTAACCACTCACCTGGACCAGCCGGAACTTACCTCCATCTCAAATCCGCATAACAGCGGTATGGTAACTATGAACCAAGAACTTTGCATCTTCACTGCTGGCTACATCTAACCAGACTGCATGTGGATACTAATTGATTATTGTGCATGAGCTCTGCATTAACATCACTGAATGCTATTCATGACTGTTTTACTGAGGACACTCATTGCCAGCTTTTCATCATATCTGCATGGTCCTACTTCTTCGCTTTGCCATATTTGATTCACATTGATTTCTATGCTCCATATCATAAGCTATTGTTTTGATGCATAGCACGAAGTACTAACTGGAGATTGTCTATGTGACATTGGGACATTGGGGACTGCGATTGAGTCCGATCTTCTAACCCAGCCACTGGACACAGACGTTGTACATGACTGCGATTGAGTCTACTTGATTAAATCATCTCCTGTCACTCATAAAATTACAGGAGGAGGAGGAGCTGGATGCACGCATTCCGTGGCCTATTAACTACCTCAGTATATATATCCATAGTCCAACAGTGCTATATCCAATTTTAAGCGCTTTTCAAATCGGGAAGTTCACAGAATTGAGTTCTATAAATAAGCTGCTCCGGATGTACTCTGGTGTATACTTTCTTGGAGGACTGCAGCCTCTAAGAGATTAAGTTGAGGGTGTTAGGCAGTTGGCCTTTTCTCTAGGACCTTTTGTCCCCATTTTAACTTTGTCTATGTGGTGTATGATATATATGTTTCAATAATCGTTATATGTGTGTGTTCTTTGTATAGCAATTTTTCTACATTAAAATAATCTAGCATGCACCCAAGAGTCAGCTGCTTTTTATATACTTTTGCTATTTATCTTTGCTGACAAGGTGCATGTGAGATAATATATTGACTTCATTCCTATCATCTATGGTATATAACTAGAGTTGGTGTTGGGTCACCAACACATATTACAGGTTATTTGCTACTCCAGTGTTCTTCCTTTGTTTTCATACATAACCCCTTACCCATTTCCACAATGGGTTAAATGAAATAAAAACGCAACGATGGGAAAAGTCCTTTATTATTCTTAATCAATCATAAATACTTTTCTGAACCTTTAAAAAATTGTTCCCATACCAAGATCATCAGAAATGTCTTATGCCAAAATTCTCTAATGAGCTTGATTGAAGATCTCCGCCGCACACCTGCCGCCACACACCGCTCCTCCTTCCTGCAGCTGTAGCTATACTAAGTATAACAACAGCTAAAGCATCTTTAAATTATAGTACACTGATTAATGAAATTAACATAATGGAATTTAGATATGGAGTTATTGTGTATATAGTTATAGTCTTGTGGTGATGAGAGGAATTACGTGTGGGTAGGGGTATGAGGTGTTTTAGAGGGACTATATGTGTATAGGCGAAGAAGATCGCTGCAGATTTCCTATTATAAGTGAAATGTGGGAATTCAAAAATATACTATAATTTTATTGATAATATGAGCGCGCAGCAAATAATGGCTAGGTGCATTGTTATTATTACTTACAAAGGCTGGTATAAGGGGAGTTTTGTTTTGCACACAGATTGGTGTTTGCATAATAATATGTGGTTCTATGCAGTACAGTGGGCATTCATCGCAACATTATGACCATATGTGTATATAGGAGGCCTTAAACAGCATAGGGGGCGCTGGTCGCAATTAGCATGGTATAACACTATGCTGTGGGTCAGTCGGTAAAGTTAAAGTAGGTGGATATTGGGGGTTAATCCCAGGCGAGGTACGTTGCTGTGAATTGGCTTTATGAAGTCACGCGGGTATTAAGGCTCTTTGGGTAATGTAGTCCGCTGTGGGAAAGAATAACATTCCCCTATCAACTGGCCCCCGTCAGGTGGGTGCTTAGATCACATCGTGGCCTTATGGATAGTGTAGTCCGTTGTGGGAAAGAGTAACACTTCCCTATTGGCTAGCCCCCGTCATGTGGGTGCTATGATCACAAAAAAAGGGGGGGGGGGTGGAACCTTCTGTGACGAGCCAATTATTAGTTAAATCAGGAGGTCACATGATATGCTTAGGGATTATGGGTATTGTAGTGCATAACAGACTGTGCTGGCTAATGGAGCTCCTAAGGACGTTTTACATTAAAAAGTTTTAATAAGGTAACTAATGTAATTATAACGCAGTGGCTGTCTTTCTGTGGGGTGGTTAGCTACGGGCAGCCTGGGAGTCATTTGCTGCTTCGTATACGCATTGTTATCATCCTGGCACTGTGGGTAATGTAGTCCTGTTGACATCTGCAGCGATGTTCAGCCTAGAAATTTAGAATTTATGTAACTTTCGGATATGTGGAATGTGCTAGATATGATTAGCTTAGATAGGACTACCGCAATTTTAAATATGATATTTATATGTATATGTAGGGTGTTTGAAATACAGTATATAAGGCGTCTCCCTGACTCTGTAGCCACAGCCCCTGATGAGTCATCATTGACGAAACCGGTAGGGCGGAGCTACGGCCAGAGAGGGATGAGACGCTAGGAGCTGTGAACTACTTGTTTTATGAGACATGCGCATATTTTATGGATGTTTGTAAGTGCAATACTTTTCGTTTTTAGGAATGATTAAACGGTTTTACGCTATGTGGGCCCTGTTCTGAGTTTATTTAAGGTCCATCTACTGGAGGCAGCCTAGGCCCAACGTGAGATACAAGCTTTATAAGCTGGTCTGTGAGGGGTCAGCTATTACATCTGGTGAGCGCACTTGTGTGGCGGTGTTGGGCTTGAGGAGTTACCTGCACAGTAATAGTGAAGTGCATTTAGCACACAATACACAAGGGTGTTATATATGTAGATCTCTGAAGGTTTCACACTATATGCTGTTTTTTATCCATTTCCCCATACATGCCGATATGGAACTGTGAGATACGAGACAGATTGAAGAGGATTGCTGAGTGATCGTTGATGTGGATACACTAAGTGTTTATTGCTGTCTGTGATGGGTCAGCAATAATTTCCGGTGAGCGCAAGCGTTTTTATAAGTTGGTGGAGGAACTGCTGTGAATGCACTGAGTGATATCCACACGGGAATTGTGTAGATCTTTTATTGTTGTGGAATTGATAAACAGGACTTCACTATATATTCCCTTTTGTTCCTTTGTTTCCTTTCCTCCCTTCTACGAGGATTATCAATTATTACAGCCCCAGAAGCAAAGCTGGACTTGTGATTTGGACTGAGTAACTATATGTATAACAACTGTTGATCGCTTATGCATCAAAATATACATCTTTAAATTTGGCTCCAAGGACAAGGGCTCTGGACGAGAGGGGGAGGCTTGGCTGCACCTCTCCTCCAAGGCCCCCATACCATTGACAATGTATAGCTCAGCGTGCAAAGCCCCACGTGGCCAAAACTCTGCATTCTGGCTATCCCAGCCTGCATGGGGGACAAGGGGTCCCCGGGAGGGTGGACCCCACGTCATTTTTTTAAATATACTAACATTTCATACATTTTTTATACTTGGTAATACATTATCTGTCATTTTACCGCATTTATTTGCTACTTTTTTTCCTCTAAATTTAACACCAATTTTCTCAAAAACTATAAGGTCTTTTTGAAAGAAAAAAGAGGCTAGTCCCCACTAGCCTATAACATGCAATTTGGTTTTTCTAGCATGTATGGGGGCTTTGCTATCAACCACTAAAATTGGCAGCCGTTCACCTGCCATTTAAGTCTACGGAGCCTGCCGCGAACGGCCGGTTCCCTAACAGTTGTGGTAAATTCGCATTCACAAACGCAAAATTTGATGTTCGCTACATCACTATTAAGGAATTGGTTTATCCAGAGGGAGTACTCTGTGGATGTTGTTGATGGTGCTCTCCAGGATGCTCTTAAAGTGGAACTGAAGATTCTGAAAAAAAAAAGTTCACTTACCTGGGGCTTCTACCCGCCCCCTGCAGCCACCCTGTGCTCTTAACGTCTTGAAGCGATGCTCCGATCCCCCACCATGGCTCAGTTTCAGGTTTGCCGACTTTAAAGTCATCGTCCACTGCACCTGCGCATCCTCGCTCTCGCTTACTTCATTATTGCTATCCTGCACTTGCGCAGTACACGTACTACATGCACGCACATGCGCAGGACAGCCACGGTGACCTGAGGGAGAGCGACGATGCACGCAGCCAGGGCCACGCAGGCGCAGTGGCTCAGCAACTGGGAAACTAAAACTGAGTCGCAGCGGGGGACTGCAGCATCATTTCAAGACGTTGAGGGCACAGGGCGGCTGCAGGGGGCTGGCAGAAGCCCCAGGTATGTGAAAATCTTTTTTTTTATCAGAATCTTCAGTTCCTCTTTAATAAACCAAGAAATTGGAAAAGAAAAATAAATCAAGTGGTGGGAGATTCAAGTTCATTAGGCTATATATGATTCTCTCCAATGGCAAGAATAGTCAAAGATACAATTAATAGTCTTCAAGATGACACCGCATCAGTAGCCACGGCCACAGGGCTCCGTCCTCTATTTTTTGTTTTTCCTGTTTTTCTGTCACTTTCTTCCCCCTGGTCCCCCCTAGTCTGCAGGGGAGGATGTGGAGCTGGCCATCATCAACTGGCAATCCTAACCCGCATGCCCTGTCCTGGACCTTACTGACCTCTCCACCGCTGGTAAGAACTGGTATGCGTGGCCCACCCTGCTGTTGCTGGATCTCCATGCCGCTGCACATAGGTCACCGGGTTTGGCTCTTGCCTGCTGCATCGCCACCATCGTGATCAATGGTGGTAGGCTGTGACCACCACTAGCTTCCTCAGATCAGCACAGCTCTGCTCAGCTGATCGGGCAGACAGCTGACTGCGCCTACCGCTCACATGCTCTGATCCACTCTGATCCGGAACTGCCTGAAATGCTGCTTATAGCCTAGGACCAGGAGTCGCACACAGGGGGATGCTGGGCTTCACTCCCATGTCATCACCAGGACTCCAGAGTTAATCGGTGCATGTCGGCATGATGCCTCTCTGATGTCTCCAGCCGGATGCAGGCTTGTCTGTCGCTGCTACTGCATCTTAGGCCAAGGCTCCTCCTCACCTAGAGGATCACCATTTCAGTTGCTTGAAGCGCTGCAGTCAAGGGCCACAGAGCCGGCCAAGACATCAGCAACATAAGCCTACTCAGCCTGCCGCCATCCACTGCCGGCTCATCCGCTATCTGCTCAGCGCCACTTCTCCTCGATGCTATTCTCTGGTCTACCATGTGTTCCAAAGCTGATTACTGCCCATGTGAACTTCGGCCTCCACATGTCCTGACTTCATCCTCATTGCAAGATCAAGAAGGACACACTAAGGGGGGGGGGGGGGGTTGGCCCAGGCCAAAGGCTTACAATCTAAAGGGTAGGGCAAAGAAACATAAGGTAGGGCTGTGGAAAAGGTGCTCAGCAGAGAGTTAAAGTGTGGTAGATGGGGATGGGCCATTTTAACCCCTTCCCAACCGCCTAATAGGCGTCTGGAAAGTGGCAGTCCCAGGACTGCGTAACCTCGAAAGGCGTTGAAAGCAGTGGGCGGAGATTAGCAGGGATCGCGTGCGCCGAAGCTATGCTCCGTCAACAGTCTGCCAGCGACAATTGCCACTAACAGACTGAAAAAAAAAGAAACAGCCATTTCTTTTCTGTGCACAGCGCTGTGATCTAATGCAGCGCTGTTCCAGGAACAGCCCTGTCACTCGGCTTTCCCCTGGAGAGGCTCTGATCACAATCCCCTCATAGGCTGATGCCAATGAGAGAGGATCACCCTGATTGGCTGACGGGGGGAGGGAGAAATAAAAAAAATGAAAATAATTTTATTCAAAATTAAATAACAAAAAAATTAATTTAAAAAAACCTATAACTGGCAGCAGCAATCAGAGATAGAAAGCTCTGTTGGTGGGCAGAAAAAGGGAGAAGATTGGTTTGTTACATAGTTACATAGTTATTTGGGTTGAAAAAAGACATACGTCCATCGAGTTCAACCACAAAACAAAGTACAACACCAGCCTGCTCCCTCACATATCCCTGTTGATCCAGAGGAAGGCGAAAAACCCTTACAAGGCATGGTCCAATTAGCCCCAAAAGGGGAAAAAAATCCTTCCCAAATCCAGATGGCAATCAGAAAAGATCAACACCACTGGGCATTACCTAGTAATTATAGCCATGGATGTCTTTCATCGCAAGGAAAGCATCTAAGCCTCCTTTAAATGCAGGTATAGAATTTGCCATAACTTCTTCCTGTGGCAATGCATTCCACATCTTAATCACTCTTACTGTAAAGAACCCTTTTTCTAAATAAATGGCTAAAACATTTTTTCTCCATGCGCACATCATGTCCTCTAGTGCTTTGTGGAGGCCTAGGGACAAAAAGCTCATCCGATGTACCGTATTTATAATAGCTAATTCGATTTTTTTTCTTTTCTGTTGACTAAATAAACACTGTTTATCTAACCTTTCTTGGTAAGTGAGACCTTCCATTGTATTGAATTGTAAAACATAGCCTGGTCACTATGAGGGTGGGGGGAAGCCTGTGGTCCTTAAGTGATTAAAGAAATGTGTTTTTGAGTGCAGTAATTCATATAGTTCTGTAGGGTTTGTGCCTTTTTGCATTGCTAGATTTTTGGTAAGTTCTGAACACTTTATGTTTACATAAATTTGGGCGCAGTGCAATAAATTTTGGTGCCACCATAGCCAATCTATACCTAACACTAATGGGTGCCACCATAGGTGCTAGGGCCGGTTCTAGTAACAAGGGGGTCCCAGGGCAAAGTCAGCCCTGGGGCCCCTCAACAGACACCCCTAGGCCAAAAAGTAGCATTAGGGATTCTTTGTTGCAGCTAAATTCCCTTCCTGGACCCCTGAGCCGGCTGTGGACCCATCCTCCCAATCACCTCCCAAGTTACCCTGGGGTCTCTGCAGAGTCTCTAGCAGTGTACAGTCTCACCTGTCCACCAGCACAGGTGAGATGCTACTCTGCCAAACACTCTGCAGAGGTGCCGGGGAGCCACAGTTGAGATGAGGGGGAGAAACCTTGGGGGCCCCTACATGCTCTGGGGCCCTGGGGCGATTGCCCCCTTTGACTCTATGGTAGCGCCGGCCCTGATAGGTGCCCGTATAAATTGCCCGTATCGGCTATAACAGTAAATTTGGGCACCGCAGTCGCCCCAACAAAATAGTGGGCGATGGGACCATCCACTATTAAAACTGCTGATTCTGTAGTGGGCAGTCCTGGTACCCATGTGACTCTGGAGCCCAAATTTACTGCTTTAGCCGATATCAGAGGCATTTTACATGGGCACCTACGGCGGCGCCGATAAGAGTTGGCTATATATTGGGGAGGATAAGTGTTAGGAGTCTGTGTGGGGTGACTACGGTTAGGCATAGATAGAGTTAAGTTAGTGTTAGGTATAGCTTTAGGGTATCTTTAATCAGGGGCGCCACCAGCATACAGGCGAGCCATGCCCCCGCTTGAGGCATCACACAAAGGGGGGCCTAGCTCTGCTTCTGAGGGCAGAGCTGCAGGAGGGTGTGCGCAGCAATGGGGGGAGAGTGGGCAGTGCAAAGTTTCAGCTAACCTGCCTCGATCCTGCACTCAGCCTCTATCTTCATCCTTATCCAGATTGCGTCCAGGATCAAGGCAGGCGAGTTGAAACTTCACTCTGCCCGCTCTCCCCTCGCTTATTGCTGGAGACACCTACCTATCTAACCTATGCTAGGGGCATCTACCTATCTAACCTATACTGAGGGGTACCTACCTATCTAACCTATACTGGAGGCACCTACCTATCTAACCTATACTGGGGGCATCTACCTATCTAACCTATACTGCATGCACCTACCTATCTAACCTATATTCGGGGCATCTACCTATCTAACCTATACTGAGGGCTACCTACCTATCTAACCTATACTGTGTGCACCTACCTATATAACCTATACTGGGGGCATCTACCTATCTAACCTATACTGAGGGGCACCTACCTATCTAACCTAAGTAAGGCCACATCTGGAATATGGAATTCAGTTCTGGGCACCCCATTACAAAAAAGATATTGCAGTTTTAGAGCAGGTGCAGAGACGAGCAACAAAATTGATACGTGGGATGGAAGGTCTCACTTATCAAGAAAGGTTAGATAAACTGGGTTTATTTAGTCTAGAGAAAAGACACCTTAGAGGGGATCTAATTAACATGTATAAATACATCAGAGGGCAATATAATAGCTTGGCGGATGAGCTTTTTGTCCCTAGGCCTTCTCAAAGGACTAGAGGACATGATCTGCGCATGGAGGAAAAACGTTTTATCCATTTATTTAGGAAAGGGTTCTTTACAGTAAGAGTGATTAAGATGTGGAATGCATTGCCACAGGAAGTCGTTATGGCAAACTCTATACCTGCATTTAAAGGGGGCTTAGATGCCTTCCTTGCGTTGAAAGACATCCATGGCTACAATTACTAGGTAATGCCTAATGATGTTGATCCAGGGATTTTATCTGATTGCCATCTGGAGGCGGGAAGGAATTTTTCCCTTTAGGGGCTAATTGGACCATGCCTTGTAAGGGTTTTTTCGCCTTCCTCTGGATCAACAGGGATATGTGAGGGAGCAGGCTGGTGTTGTACTTTATACTGGTTGAACTCGATGGACGTATGTCTTTTTTCAACCAAAATAACTATGTAACTATATGAAACCTTTACTGCATGCACCTACCTATCTAACCTATACCTACCTATCTAACCTATACTGCGTGCACCTACCTATCTAACCTATTCTATACTGGGGGCATCTACCTATCTAACCTATACTGAGGGGCACCTACCTATCTAACCTATACTGCATGCACCTAACTATCTAACCTATACTGCGTGCTCCTGTAACCCGATTAGTCTGTGTGTTCAGCCCCGACTGAGAGGAATCTACCAGACACTGACTTAAATGTGAATATCAAGAATTTATTTGTGACCTAACAATGGTAAACTGGTAACTTCTCAACCAGTAACAAACCTCAACACAAATATATATTCTTTTCACAAAACCAATCAGATAAATCTTCTCCTATTCACAGCCGGTGCACCGATAAAAGCTACGGAATGAAATTCAGGTTACTTATACACTTTTTACAAACAATTGAGCTACAACAAATCTATCTTTTTCTTACAATCATCAACCACTACTCAATACAATTTTTGTCATCACAGTACCATATGCTGATGTATAGGGGGCTTGGGTAAGAACAGGTCTACTGAGAAATTCAAGTTCTATACAGTCTCTGTCCCTTGTTACCAAGTCCAAGCTATATTGCTCAGCAAAACCTAAGGGTGTTAGAGGTTCTCTTCTGTTATGGTACTGAAGCAACTTTCACTTTCTTTTGTTGATCTATGACACTGAAATGATTTACATTCTTTTGGCTCAAAAGATTTCTCAGACTCTCTTTCTCTATACTGCGGTCCCCAAATAAAATAATAATAAAATAAAAATAATGAAATGAATGGATAAGGAATCAAAGAAATAAAAAGAAACAAAGAAAACGAATGCACTCAGATAAAGCACCAATATCTCTCTGTAGTAAGATCACTCTTTCTTTATGCTGTTTGGACTTCACACTAAATAAAGCTCCAGCCTATACAATTGCAAAACTTGAATCACCAACTCTGTTTGACTCCTTTTCTCTATCAGGTACTACTTTCCTTTTTACTCTAGTTCGTTTAGTGTCACTGGATGCAGCGTGACTCCATCACAAATCGTCTCCTTTTCTGCTAGCAGGTTAACAGAACCTGTTATGTTTAACTGCCAGGTTCTCTTTATCTCAAATGTTCTTTCGCTCTCTCTCTTTCACAGGCCTTGCACTTAGGTAGAACAAATATCACTTATGATTCACTTTAATATCAGGCGGTTGGTACATAAACTGAGGAACTGATGCAGGCTGACAGGCCAAATGTCTCTGAAGCAATATTACTACTTGCAGCTGAGCTATACATCAAATGAGGGTCTGGACAGAGGCCATATACATTTTGGCAACAAAGTTCTCTCACACTGGCTGTAACTTAGGCACAGTCTTTGTTTCTTTAGACAATACAGTGTTATATTGCAGAAATGAACTGTTTATCATCACAACGTACTGTTTCTTTAAGGATATATCAGACAGGCAGATCCTAATCACACCACCTTCATCAGAGGATAAATTCAGTATGCTGTGGTTAACTGTCACTTTTCTCAGACAACCATCACTGAATCTTAGCTCCTTTCACCTTGTTGCTGGCTGCTACTCTGATCACAGTCTGTGGCAAAGTCACACTGCTTATACTGATCTGTCTCAACAGTGTCTCTCTCTCTGCACTGGTTTGGATTTGGCCTGATGTCTCTTTAATCTTTTTTTCTAGTGGCCGCTTGGTCTCCGTCACTTTTGACTATGCTCTGTCTCCTTTGTGTCCGGTTAGCTGCCGCCAGGGCCCCGCTCTGCCTCATGGGGTGGCTGCTACGGCTGCTCTGGTGCGGGCCTCTGTTCCCCTCACTCACAGCCGGCTGACTGAACTGCGCGCTGTGAGGAGAATTGGTTATAATCAGTCTCCTCAGCCTCTGTCTCGCGCCCTGCTCGCGCGGTCTCTGGAAGGTTCCCCGCTCTGTGAATATGGTTGCCTAGCAACGCAAATACATGCGACCAAATGCTCACTTTAGGGCTGTATGCGCCGTTTTAGTTCCACAGTGCTGAATCTCAAGGCGAATCTTAGCCTATCATGCTAATATTACATTACACATGTTAAATACATTCCCTCATCACACTCCGCTATCTTAAAGGGCTACAAACCTACCTATCTGATCTATACTGGGGGCATCTACCTATCTAACCTATACTGAGGGGTACCTACATATCTAACCTATACTGTGTATACCTACCTTTCTAATCTATACTGCGTGCACCTACCTACCTATCTAACCTGCACTGGGGCATCTACCTATCTAACCTATACTGCGGGCACCTATCTATCTAACCTATACTGAGGGGCACCTACCTATCTAACCTATACTGAGTGCACCTACCTCTCTAACCTATACTGGGGGCATCTACCTATCTAACCTATTCTGCATGCACCTACCTATCTAACCTATACTGGGGGCTCCTACCTATCTAACCTATACTGAGGGGTACCTACCAATCTAACCTATACTGGGGGCATCTACCTATCTAACCTATACTTAGGGATACCTACCTATCTAACCTATACTGCATGCACCTACCTATCTAACCTCAAGTACAGGTGAACAGAGGCGCCAACAGGATAATTGTGAGGATCCGCGTGCAGGCAGCCACCCTTTTGACCACTGTTCAGGTCTGCATTCTGCAGGTCTCTGGAAGAGAGACCTTTTGTCAGTATTGCAGCTTGCTGCTGAGGAATATGCATATGTTTGTCATGCAGATTGCTTAGCCACATCCTTTGTAGGCTTGCTCTATAAATACTATGTGATATCACAGACCTGGGCTGGTCATAAGAGTTAGTTCTGTGGAACACTCGCCTGGAGTGTCAGCCTTGCTCTTTGTTTGAAAATTAGCCTAGAGTAATTCCTGGGACTGCACTAGGCAGGTTTCCCTAGTGCAGTTAGGATTGCTTATCTGTTTTGTTTGTCTGTTGCGATTGTCCTGTCCCAGCGGTGGTCGACAGGAAATCGTTCTGTGTGTCTGGGTGCTAACCGGAACAGCGGTTGTTACTGGTAGCCCCTTCTGATCTGTTTCCCTGGATCGCACCAGCCTCTTGCGCTAGTGCTGTGGATCCTTCTGTTCTGCTACTCTGTACTTGGATCGCACTAGCATCTTGCGCTAGCACTGTGGATCCTTCTGATCTGTCTTCCTGGATCGCACTAGCCACTTGCGCTAGTGCTGTGGATCCTTCTGGTCTGCTACTCTGTACTTGGATCGCACTAGCATCTTGCGCTAGCGCTGTGGATCCTTCCGTTCTGTCTTCCTGGATCGCACTAGCCACTTTTGCTAGTGCTGTGGATCCTATCTCTTGCTTGTTCATGTTTTCGTGTGTCTGTCTTGTCTGCTACGAACGCTTGCTGGAGGTTCGGTGAGGTAACCGTTAAGCAAGCGCTCGCGTCCTCTGTTTCATGTTTGTCTGTCGGTGGTTAGTTAGGCGTGCTTGTCTCTGTTGTGCTTATCACGCGGGGACCGCGCATAAACGCGTGCACTGTTGCGAATGAGTGCGGTGTTTGCGTTTAGCTAGCATTTGTTATTTTCCTTATCTCCTCATTGTATGATTTGCTGTGCCTTTGCTACTCTCGTGCTCTGCCTTGCTGTAGCCTTGTGTCACCTCTGGCAATCGCCTCTCCCGCGATTGTGTTCTTACTTCATATCTGCTGTTGTGTATGCACCGTCGCGGGTTGGCGACTAGTTTGGTGCAAACACATACAATCTGTCCCTTTGCTCAATCTCTTTCAGGGCTATCTTGCCCTGCGTTTCTTCCCTTCGTGCAATTCCTGTCTGGCGTGTGTGGCAGGGCAGAGGAGCTGTTCCTCTGCACTCCACAGCTCCCCCTGTCGACAGGAATTTCCCTCTACAGGTGCATTGCACCTTTTGCTGGGTTCCCGCAAATTATACGCTTGTGGAGGATTTCCGCAGTGTCAGCGCACGTCTTGTGCACTGATCACGGAGAGAATTCCACAATCGTTACAGTATGACCAGCCCAACCAAAATTCCCAGTGTAGAGGGAATTTCTGATTTGTACGATTTTGTTGAATATGGGTCCTGTATCTTTAAGAGGTTTAAGATACTGGACTCTGAAACCAGAGATGACTTTATATCATAATGTTCCAGATTCTTGGCAAATCCTGAATTTCAGGCCACCAGCATTTCCACTTGGAGTGCTCAGATTGCTTACAATCTTTTCCAAGAGGATCTGTTTGTGTGGGCGGATGAGTGTGCCAAACACGTGAATCTGAGACATAACCGTAGCAGATTTCTGAGTCATGTATTTTCTCGTAAGCTTAGAATTCCCCTGCCAGATTATTTCTATGAGTTTTTTCCTGCAGAGCATGATGCTGATCAGATTAGCTTATGCAACATTTCTGTGTCATTGCCATATGTTAATGAGTTGGTGCTTGCACGCCAATCTGCTGATTTGGCTTGTCAGCCAAAAGATTCATTGCCCATAGCAACCACAACTAAAGAGGTTATTTCTGTCAAGTCTGAAATGTGCAAAACCATTCAGTATGATAATGATGTTTACCATAATGTTGATCTGTCTCCGGGTTTTTTGCCTCAATCCAAAGCTTGTGTGGATCCTACTATAGGTAGGATCGCCCACTATATTAAAGCAGTTAAAAGATCTGTTCTTGTTCCTGAACTCCACCCATATGGAGATTATCTGGATACTGGCCTGTTTGAACCTCCATTTGCCTCATGGGACATTGGGGCCTTGATGGAGGAATTTGATTTTGATTGGAAAGCCTTTTGCGATTCTTACATCGCAAAAAGCGAAGATGTCTTGAATGATTGTCTCGATTCTATGTACCTATTGATTGATTCCGATGAATGTGACGAGGGTGATGTGGATCTGATGATTTATGTATGGCAGACGATTTTGGATGAGTTGCACACACACCAACCAATTGATTCCAATAAAGAGACATCGTTGTCGGATGATTGTTCCTGCCTTTCTGGGGTAAAGCATGTGAGTCGTGACATTGTGCGATCTGAAATGAGTGGGTGTGCCACTGTGGTTGATTCATGTGCGAATCCTGGGGGATTCTCTCCTGACTGCGTGCAGTTTAAATCTGTGCGATCTGATGCCTGTTTCTCTGATGTTCCTGCAGATTGTGATCAGCATGAATGTGCCAGTTTTCTCAAGGATGTGTGGGACCCCTTGTCATTTAGAGACAGATCTTTAAGATCTTCCATCTGTGATCCTGCCATGGGGAAAATTCCTAAATTTTGCAGCATCAAAAGTAAAATTAATATGTCTAATAAAGTTTTTCCTAATGTTGTCGCTATTTCTACTGCAGATGCGTCTTTGTCTCACCCTGTTCACACCTGTAAGGGCCCGTTGCCTGGTGACAGTTGCTCCAGTGTTTCTGTCCTGAACACCTTACAGTCTGCCCCGCAGATCGTGGAGGTTTGCGCTATGGAAGCGTCAGTTTCACAACCTAAAGCAATTTTTGATTCGCAAGTTTTGCGTTCTGACTCCTCGGATTTGACATTGTTAGCCGAATCTAAGAGTGAGACAGCGCTTCGGTTTTGCGAATCTGACTCTGACGCATCTTTGCTGGGTCCAGAGAAAGTTTCTCTGAGCCTGCCCTGTACCATGAATAACAATATGATGTCCAATCACACTGACATTTGTGAGTCCCTTTCTTGTTCTGAGGAAAATGCTGATTCTGCACCCTGTACTCTGGATGAGTTAAGATGGCCTTGTTTAGAGTCTCCTGCAGTGTCCCTAGAGGCTCGTCTAGGTATTGCCACTATACTCACCTGTTTTTCTGCAGCTTTGGAGTTGCAAGCTAGTTTGACTGCTACGCAGAATTCTGGGTGCAGCGAGATTAAAGTTAGGGAGTCAGTGTGTGTTCCAGTAAATATTCCTGTACGTTCCGCTCATGATGATGAAATTCAGTCTCAGTTTATAGTGGAACCTTCCCTGGGACATCTGCCCTGTTCACAAAATAAAGTTCCAGTTTTGCCCTGTAACATGGATAGTGCAGAATCCTTCTTAGAAAACTTGAAAAGTGATGTTCCTGAGGTCTTGCCTGATTTCCTGGAGACCTCCGAGTTCCTCCCAAAGGGTGCAGAACTTGTAGGAGATGTCTCCTGCCCCCCAGGCCCTTCTGAGGTGTTGCCCACTTCAGTAGGCATTGCTGCCTTGCTGGGTACTTTTTCAGCTCTGGTGGAGCTTCAGTTATGCGTAGTCAATGATGAGTTTTTGTCAGATACCATTACAGTCACTGAGACTTCTAAGCCTGAGTCCGAGTTTTTTTTTTGAAAGTCCAGTGCTTGAGACCACTGCTCATGATGATCCTCTGCCTGGTACTGGTTTTGGTCCTGTCGTGCCGGACTCTGAGGTTGGCAGTTCCCCGACATGTTCTGAGGTTTCTCCTGTGCTGGTGTACCCCAATGTGCTCTGTGACCCAGAAAGCCCAAGTGTGCCTCGGTTACCAGCATGCTCAGATGCTTCCTCGGTGGAGACATGCTCTGATATGGCCTGCCTAATTGCATGCCCAGAAGTGGTCCCTGAAAGTCTTGATCTTGATGGGTGTCCTCGTAATTCTGAATCCGGAATTGTCATTGGTTCCATAGGGGTTCTTGATAGTTCTCCATGTGAGCCTGGTGATTGTTCTGCCCTCTTGGGATCTCTGTGGAGCTTCAAAAGGTTCTGGGAGATTCCGGGAGAAATTTTGCTTGGTACCCTGGATAAGATCAACAGTGGCTTTTGTGTTGTAAGGGACACTTCGAACAGGTATTGTGGCAGGTTTGGTATTTTCGGACGCTCCTTGGAAGGTGGTGGGCATTGTCTGGAGGGTGTCGATGGCTTCTTCTCTGGCGTTCACAGTCCTGATGGGAGTTATACTGAGACTGGTAGTACTGATGGGCATGTTTCGGTGGCGTTTGCTTCCGATGAGGTCGGTTTCGGCTGGACTGACTCTGGAATTGGGCCTTGTCGGGCTGTCCTGACCTTCATGAGTCTTCAGTTAGAGTCTTTTGCAAATATCAGGTTAGAGGGTCGTCTGGAATCCGACCCTAGAGGGGGGGGGGGGGGTACTGTGAGGATCCACGTGGCTGCCTGCGCACTGTTCAGGTCTGCATTCTGCAGGTCTCTGGAAGAGAGACCTTTTGTCAGTATTGCAGCTTGCTGCTGAGGAATTTGCATATGTTTGTCATGCAGATTGCTTAGCCACATCCTTTGTAGGCTTGCTCTATAAATACTATGTGATATCACAGACCTGGGCTGGTCATAAGAGTTAGTTCTGTGGAACACTCGCCTGGAGTGTCAGCCTTGCTCTTTGTTTGAAGATTAGCCTAGAGTAATTCCTGGGACTGCACTAGGCAGGTTTCCCTAGTGCAGTTAGGATTGCTTATCTGTTTTGTTTGTCTGTTGCGATTGTCCTGTCCCAGCGGTGGTCGACAGGAAATCGTTCTGTGTGTCTGGGTGCTAACCGGAACAGCGGTTGTTACTGGTAGCCCCTTCTGATCTGTCTTCCTGGATCGCACTAGCCACTTGCGCTAGTGCTGTGGATCCTTCTGGTCTGCTACTCTTTACTTGGATCGCACTAGCATCTTGCGCTAGCGCTGTGGATCCTTCCGTTCTGTCTTCCTGGATCGCACTAGCCACTTTCGCTAGTGCTGTGGATCCTATCTCTCGCTTGTTCATGTTTTCGTGTGTCTGTCTTGTCTGCTACGAACGCTTCCTGGAGGTTCGGTGAGGTAACCGTTAAGCAAGCGCTCGCGTCCTCTGTTTCATGTTTGTCTGTCGGTGGTTAGTTAGGCGTGCTTGTTTCTGTTGTGCTTATCACGCGGGGACCGCGCATAAACGCGTGCACTATTGCGAATGAGTGCGGTGTTCGCGTTTAGCTAGCGTTTGTTATTTTCCTTATCTCCTCATTGTATGATTTGCTGTGCCTTTGCTACTCTCGTGCTCTGCCTTGCTGTAGCCTTGTGTCACCTCTGGCAATCGCCTCTCCCGCGATTGCGTTCTTACTTCATATCTGCTGTTGTGTATGCACCGTTGCGGGTTGGCGACTAGTTTGGTGCACACACATACAATCTGTCCCTTTGCTCAATCTCTATCAGGGCTATCTTGCCTTGCGTTTCTTCCCTTCGTGCAATTCCTGTCTGGCGTGTGTGGCAGGGCAGAGGAGCTGTTCCTCTGCACTGTGACTCCACAGCTCCCCCTGTTGACAGGAATTTCCCTCTACAGGTGCATTGCACCTTTTGCTGGGTTCCCGCAAATTATACGCATGTGGAGGATTTCCGCAGTGTCAGCGCACGTCTTGTGCGCTGATCACGGAGAGAATTCCACAATCGTTACAATAATTTATTGTGGAGTGTATTAATAAATTCTTGTGTTATACGTTAACACGTGTTCTATTGTCATGTCCTTTGGAGTGGATAAGAGTCCACCCCTTCTATTTCCATGTTTTAAACCTTTAATATTATTTTATCCCGTTGGCGCCTCTGTTCATCTGTACTTGATACCAGGCCACCCTTGGTGGAAGGGCGGAAATCTTCACGGTTTCTATCTATCTACAGAGAGCGCCTTCTTAATCCTGAGTGGGGACAGGCTTGTTCTCCCCACCTGCTGTTACAGTGGTTGCCTAAGAGGTGACCCTGGTTTGTGAGTATATCTATACTTACCTCTTATCTTGTCTCCTCCTCATCCAATACATACTACACAATATTCGGCTCTCAGTGTCCCTATTGCTTTGTGTTTTCAATACCTACAGTATCTAACCTATACTGCGTGCACCTACCTATCTAATCTGTGGGCATCTACCTATCTAACCTATTCTGAGAGGTACCCACCTATCTAAGCTATACTGCGTGCACCTACCTATCTAACCTACTGTACACTGGGGGCATCTACCTACAGTGGGATGCAAAAGTTTGGGCAACTTTGTTAGTCATGATTTTCCTGTATAAATCGTTGGTTGTTACGATAAAAAATGTCAGTTAAATATATCATATGAAAAACAAAAGTTGCTTTCTTAAAACAGAAAGAATTTGCGATAATTCAGGTTGGAGTGAGCTTGAGATGTCTCCCAGTGCAACACTGCTGAATATATGCAAATTAACCATTGTTACCTTTAAAAGCGAAACACACCTTGTGCTGTCACAACAGCCTCCTTTAATGTTATTTAACATTATTTATATTCTTTGTATTAGTATATTCCAGTCCCCCTGCAAGATTTAGTTATTTAGCATTTCCCAACTGTAACTCCCTGCTCAACAGCCTTGTCTAGATGTTTCTGCAACAGTTGAGTTCAGTTAGTGAGGAGATCCTGCTGTGCTTGTAGTCGCATCATATTTTTAACTATGAATATGCTCTAAAAAACATCTTTGTATGCTTTCAACGCAAGTAAAGATACTACAGATTATACTTGGAGTCATTATTTCATCGAGTAAACTGCCTGTGGAGGTTTCCAAATCAGTGTGGAGTTGTACTGCTATACAGACTGGGTCTTCTGGAGTATGCCTCACACATAAAGCGGGAATTCGAAACAGAACAGTAAAAATATGATATCTGCAAGAAGGTAATGGGATTTCCTGTCAACTCATCAGTAAAGGACTGATCTGCAATACGATAAAGGATTACCTAGCTACACATCAAACACAAATCTACAAAGAGTAAATAGACATTCAGCAAAAAAAGTACAAGAATTGCCTGTCTGCCTTCCTACAGTGAATACAGTGAGTACAGACTGCTTCAGAAATTGTACATTTCTTCTGTTTGGGACTATCGCTATTAAGTTTAAAAAAAAAAAAAAAAAAATCACCCAGTGATAAGATTCATAAGCATCATATCTGCAACCATAGAGCATGTCTATTTCTATGCATTCTATTAACATGGAAGATGAATTAATGCTCGGTCAAGATGATTCAGATAAACATGTTGTACTACCTGAGAGACCAAGGCGGTCAATACATCTTTCTCTAAAGGCAAGAGAGAGGTATGAAGCAGAAAGTGAAGGAATGTTCCATAGTCTGTCTGAATTGTGGATAAAAACGCTGCAACACATATCTGATATTGAGAAGACTGGCAGTAATGGAGAGCAATTAAACAATGCACTTACAAGACTTAAGAAGACATATGAAAATTACAGGAAACTCTCTGAAAAATATTCTTCCTTTCTATCGCAAGTTAGTACAGAACAAGCGTCAAAAGAGTTGGATGACTTTACCACTGCTGATCAACAGAGACATGTTGCGTTTATGGAAGCCAAGTTACAGTTAGAGAATAGGATAGCAAATTTGATCGAAACTACATCCTGTACCTCTATTTCTTCTAGACACTCAAAAAAACTGTCAGTGCAAGCAACCTCTCACAGATTTACTAGATCAAGCAAATCGCTGCAGTCACTCTCCCAGAGGTCAGCATTAAGCATTCAGTTAGTCAAAGCCCGTGCAGAAGCAGAGGCTGCGAAAGCACAATCTTATTGCTTTGAACAAGAATCGACTCTTAAAGCGGACGCAGCACGCAAACAGGCGGAAGCAGCACGCAAACAGGCAGAAGCAACACGTGTGCAGGCAGAAGCACAGGCAGAAGCAACACGTGTGCAGGCAGAAGCACAGGCAGAAGCAACACGTGTGCAGGCAGAAGCACAGGCAGAAGCAACACGTGTGCAGGCAGGAGCACAGGCAGAAGCAACACGTGTGCAGGCAGAAGCAACACGTGTGCAGGCAGAGACAGAGGCCCAGTTAGAACTTCTGCAAAAGAAAAGAGAAGAAGCAGCAGCTCTAGCAAGGTTAAAGGTCTTCGAACAAGCTGTGGAAGAGGAAGAAGGAATTAATTACCCTAACCTAAAGTCTGCTGACGATCCTGCTAAACGAACTTTGCAATTTGTTCTGAACCAGAACAATGGATATACTCCCCTACTTACAGCTGAAGTCTCTGCACCTACCTGTTCAGCAAGTAAACAGCCAGAATGCATATCGTTAAAACATGAATCTCAGTTTAACACTGTACCTTTGAAGGATTCTGCTATGCTGTCCAACACTACAAGTCCAAGAGAACAAATCTATACACCTTGTCAGACCTCAGCAAGATATAATCACAAAGAAATATCACAACCAATTGGAACAAATCCCATGAATCTCATAACACAGTCTTTTTCAAGCTCCCATGCTCCAAACATCACACAGATCAAACCCTCGCCTGGAGTAAACACATCTGCATCTCCATTCTCTACATCACCACTGGAACAGCACAAGCCACATACTGTCTGCAGTGGTGACGCATTTCCACGTGCAGAAATAAAATCAGAAAAGTCTGAAATTGTAGAAGTTGGCAAGTATATGATTCGCCGAGAGCTTCTTAACTCTGGACTAACGAAATTTGATGATCAACCAGAAAACTACAGAGGTTGGCGAGCTACATTCAAGACTATAATCCAGAACCTGGAGATTGAGCCTATAGGAGAACTTGACCTACTTATCAAATGGTTGGGACCGCAGTCATCAGAACAAGTTAAAAGACTGAAATCTGTTCATTGCGATGATCCAGCAACGGGTCTTAACATAGTTTGGGAGAGATTAGAGAGAGTTTATGGATGTTCTGAAGCTATTGAGCTTGCCTTATTCAAGAGACTTCGAAACTTCCCAAAACTGTCTAACAAGGACAACCACCAGTTTCAAGAATTAAGCGACCTTCTTCTTGAAGTAGAAAGAGCCAAGGCAGACCCACACCTTCCAGGTCTTGTCTACTTGGATACAGCTCATGGTGTAAACCCAATTGTACAGAAGTTGCCACCGAATATTCAGAGTGAATGGGCAAAGAAAGGATCTAAATATAAACAGGAATATAAAGTATCCTTTCCACCTTTTTCTTTTTTCTCCAAATTCATTAGAGACATAGCTACTGTAAAGAATGACCCAAGCTTTTTATTTTTTGATACTACAGTTCTTCCTTCAACACCTTTAAATTGCGATACTCAAGGCAAGTTTAAGGACTCACGGAACTCTATCTATGTCAAGAATACTGGAATCTTCTCAAGTTCTCAAGACTCTGATTTTAAATCACAGTAAGTCAAGGAAAATGATCCTAGGTATCAATGTTCTATTCATAACAAGCCACACCCTCTTAGAAATTGTCGTGTGTTTAAACAAATGCCCTTTGAAGAGCGCAAATCTTTCCTCAGAGAACACGATATTTGTTATAGATGTTGTGCATCTACAGACCACTTTGCTAAAGACTGTAAAGTTCCTGTCAAATGTTTTGACTGCAACAGTGATAAACACATAACGGCTTATCATCCTAGTTCTCCCAAAGAAGTGCTTCAAACTGCTCAAGCCTCAAAGACCACACCAAGTTATGGCGGGGAGAGTACTGAGGAAATGACAGCATCTGTATCCACAAAATGTACTGAGGTATGTGAAGAAGGATTCCACAGAAAGTCATGCAGTAAAATATGTCTGGTCAAGGTATATCCAGAAGGACGACCACAGAGCGCAGTGAAGATGTATGCTATCCTTGACGACCAGAGCAATCGTTCATTAGCAAGTCCAGAATTCTTCAACGTGTTCAATATTCAAGGAGAAACCTGGCCCTACACTTTACGAACTTGCTCAGGCCTGGTTAAGATATCTGGAAGAAGAGCACATGGTTTTGTGGTAGCATCTGAGTATGGAAACACAGAATTTTCACTTCCAACACTTATCGAATGTGATCAGTTGCCAAACAATCGAGAAGAGATCCCTACACCAGAAGCGGCTCTTTATCATCCTCATATGAAACACATAGCCAGTTACATTCCACCGCTTGATGATGATGCAAAGATTCTCCTTCTTTTAGGCAGAGATATCCCAAGAGTCCATAAGGTGCGACAACAATGCAATGGACCAAATGATGCCCCTTATGCACAGAAATTAGATTTTGGATGGGTCATAATAGGAGATGTTTGCTTAAATACATTTCAAGAGTCTTATGATGTGTTCTCATGCAAGACCAGCATCAGAGAATCTGAATGCACCTTTCATTCACTTAAACATCCTTTTAACTTTCAAGTTCAGGAGAGTTTCAGTTTAAAGACTTCATGCGATGTACAAAAGCAAATCAGTTGTAAGAACAGTTCTCATCAAGACTTTGGTGACACTATATTCCAAATAACTCGTGATGACAATAAGACAGTTCCTTCCATTGAGGATAAAGAGTTCATAAACATCTTGAATAATGAATTCTTCAAGGATGAAACTAACAGTTGGGTAGCTCCTTTACCGTTTCGTTCACCAAGAATTAGGCTTCCAAATAACAAGAAACAAGTTATTTCTAGGCTAACTTCACTTAAAAAAATTCTGAAGAACAAACCCGATATGAATGATCACTTTATAAAGGCAATCACTAGCGATGATGGAAAGGTTCGCAAGGTGAAAGTGAAGACAGCAAGAAATGGTAGTGTTAAGACTTTGTTTAGACCCATCACGGAGACAGTCTTACTCCTGCCTTCAAATGAAGATGTCTTATCTACTCGATCCAAGGGAACAGCCTGATATGCCTTCGAGTCTACTGAGTTACATCCTTTCTCCAGTGATGGAAGATTCTTCAAAGATCTGCATTCAAGAATTAATGTTTATGTTTTATGTTTTCTCTCTTCTCTACAAGTCTTAATTATACTTATAGTTTTCAATGTTAAATTGTATTATATATAGTGGTATCTACCGATACCAAGCGGGGAGTGTGCTGTCACAACAGCCTCCTTTAATGTTATTTAACATTATTTATATTCTTTGTATTAGTATATTCCAGTCCCCCTGCAAGATTTAGTTATTTAGCATTTCCCAACTGTAACTCCCTGCTCAACAGCCTTGTCTAGATGTTTCTGCAACAGTTGAGTTCAGTTAGTGAGGAGATCCTGCTGTGCTTGTAGTCGCATCATATTTTTAACTATGAATATGCTCTAAAAAACATCTTTGTATGCTTTCAACGCAAGTAAAGATACTACAGATTATACTTGGAGTCATTATTTCATCGAGTAAACTGCCTGTGGAGGTTTCCAAATCAGTGTGGAGTTGTACTGCTATACAGACTGGGTCTTCTGGAGTATGCCTCACACATAAAGCGGGAATTCGAAACAGAACACACCTCCAGAACCGCTGGAATGCAATGATGTGTCAGCTTGTTAATTTGTACAGAGCCAGAATAATCCAACATGCATACAGACTGTTTCGGATTGTTTGATCCTCATCAGTGCATGGCATGGATTAATTTGGCTCTATGGAGTAAGGCTTGTAACACCGAGAGGTACAGACTAACCAGCAAGCTCATGGTGAACCAGAACTCATTGGAGTGTGTAAGGGACTACAATGGTCCTAAAAGCCCCCTTACTAAAATGCTAAGAAAAACAAAAGTTTGCTTTCTTAAAACAGAAAGAATGAAATATACCATATAGGAGACACACAGTGATATTTTAGAAGTGAAATGAAGAGGAACAAGTACAATGTTCTGGAATGGCCATCTCAGTCCCCAGACAAGAATATAATTTTAAAATCTGTACTGTGAGTTAAAGAGTTAAAGAGAGCTGACGTGTTTTGTAAAGAGGAGAGGAATGGTCTAAAATACCTTCAACCAGAATCCAGACTCTCATTGGAACCTACAGGAAGCGTTTAGAGGCTGTAATTTCTGCAAAATGAGGATCTACTAAATATCAATTTCATTTCTTTTTTTGTGGTGCCCAAATGTATGCACCTGCCTAATTTTGTTTAAACAATTATTGCACACTTTCTGTAAATCCAATAAACTTAATTTTACTTCTCAAATATCACTGTGTGTGTCGCCTATATGATATATTTAACTGACATTTTTTATCTTAACAACCAACGATTTATACAGGAAAATCATGGCAATTAACAAGGTTGCCCAAACTTTTGCATACCACTGTATCTAACCTATACTGTAGGCACTTACCTATCTAGCCTATACTGCGGGCACCTACCTATCTAACCTTATACTGTGGGCACTTTCCTATCTAGCCTATACTGCGGGCACCTACCTATCTAACCTATACTGGGGGCACCTACCTATCTAGCCTATACTGCCGGCACCTACCTATCTAACCTATACTTCTGGCACCTACCTATCTAACCTATGGGGGGCAACTATACAGGCTACCTATACCAGGGCATCTATACCTGTCTCCACGTGAGGGGGGGGGGGGCGCATTTTACTCCCTTGCCCTGGGTGCAATTTAGCCTAGAAACTGCTAGTATCTGGCTCCTCCAACATCAGGTTTTGGCCACGCCCATCTTTCGCGACAGCACGCTTTGCGCTTTCATGGATGGGGGCCTCAGGTTATGGACTGCTTGGGACCACCAAAACCTTAGCTGCACCGCTGTCTATAATAGTGTCACGCAAAAAAAATAGGTGCAAAAATAACTCTAATAGGCACAAAATAATGGTAAAATATATTCTATTATCCACTATGATGGAATAATTTAACCAATATTCTGCTATAACCCACTGTACCCTAACTATGACCCAAACCCTGAGATAACTACGTGTAACCCTAACTACCCCTCAACTATTCCTCGCCCTAACCACCCATTACCTACTCCTAACGCTTTCTTTAGTGCCTCTGAGTATAGCCCATCTTGCAAGGAGCATTGAGCTATTTTGTGTAGTGCTGGAATGATCAAGTAAGAGCAATGCAGTAATAAGGGACCAGTTGAGCCAAGATCCAAGTCACAGGTAGTAAAAGGGCAGAGACTTTGGATGACAACATCAACATCTTCTTGGTCATACGAAAACAGGCACATGCAAAGACCGAGGGTTCACTGAGGTTGTTGGTATAATACTGACAAGGATGTCAGACACTGTTAGTAAAGAAGGCAGAGAATTTTACACATTTTTCCCTGGAGAATGTGGTTGGGGATTTTAGGCATGAAGGACTGCAGAGTGTTTCCACAGTGTGAAAGAGCTGTGTTGATCTGTTCTTGGCTGTAGATATTTGTGTGAGATGAAATCTGATTTTTGTCTTGGTTATTGCTGCTTGGTAGTGTTTAAAGTGATGGACTAGGCTGAATTTGAACTCCTCAGACCCCAATTTACATAACTGTCTCTCTAGTCTGCACCCTTTCTTTTTAGATCCACAATGGTTTTGTCAAACCAATTAGCTGTCTGGTTTTTGGTTGCTGATTTGATGCGCCATGGTGCGATATTGTCGAATTTTTCATATACTGTGTTGTTGTACTGGGTTACTAGGGTATCGAGGACCATTGGACTATGGAACAGATTTATAAAATCTAGGTCGGCAGTTATGCTCGCTCGAGTTTTTTAAAGGGGCATTTTAAAGGGGAACTTCAGCCTAAACAAACATACTGTCATTAAGTTACATTAGTTATGTTAATTAAAATAGATAGATAATATAATCTCTTACCCAACGGTTTTAAAAGAACAGGCAAATGTTTGTGATTTCATGGGGGCAGCCATCTTTTTGGTTGAAAGGAGGTGAGAGGAAGCATGAGACACAGTTCCAACTATCCTGTGTCCTGATCATCCCTCCCAGCTGCGCGCGCTAGGCTACAAATCTCAAATTCAAAATTCAAAATAAAAAATTTGCGCCAAAACAGCAGAAGGAGAACAACAACATCAGAAATCCCATCATGCTTTGCACAGCATCAGAGGAAAAATGCCTGTGCAGTTTTCTTCTGTGCAGCTAAAAATGAGGCTTGGGTAAGAAAAACAAAGTTCTGATGCTGTGAAACTGTGAAAGAAACACCAAACCTTTTCAGTGCTGCTGAGTAGATTTTTAGTCTGGAGGTCTGGAGGTTCACTTTAATTAAAATCCCTAGAAATTCCAGTAGACTGGCTTATTTTCAGAAAATCCATACAATGCATATACGCACGCACGCACGCACGCACGCACGCACGCACGCACGCACGCACACACACACACACACACACATTATGCTGGCCACAAAAGTGATGGAAAAGACATTTCAATGGGTCTAACACCTGGAGGGGGCATGGATGTGTGGGATAGATGCCTAAAGTCCCGGGGAAAAATCTGGATTTGACGCAAAGCAGCGTTTTAAGGGCAGAAATCACATTCAATGCTAAATTGCAGGCCTAAACTGCTGCATGTGTATACATCAATCAGGGAGTGTAATTCCTCCTCTCTTCCTCCCTTCTCCCTCTCTCTGATTTTGTCTTCCAGGGATTTGTAGGCTGTCAAAAGCAAGCTCACATACATTGGCCAGGAATCAAACCCCAGTCAACTGCTTGGAAGGCAGGTATGCTCACCACTATACCACCACTGGCCGGGAATCAAACCCAGGTCAACTAACATTACAGGCTGAAGCCAGCCATTTCACTCATCGCTTCAACTACAAGAAAGGCCCAGGAGTAGTATTAGCTACCGTAATATCTATGTTATGGCAGGGCCCTTATTACACTTTCTCTTACAGGACTATGGAAACCATTTTGCCAATGCGATAAAGCGAGGTGAAAAAAGGAAATCATGCCTAGCAGAGGATGGTTTCAATCCATCAACCTCTGGGTCATGGGCCCAGCACACTTCTGCTGCGCCACTCTGCAGTCTGCTTACATTTGTATACAATCTTCAAGTTTAAGAAGGGTACATTTGTTCCCTTCACAAAACACAAAGCTGTCCCTGGGTGGGCTTGAACCACCAACCTTTCAGTTAACAGCCAAATTCGCTAACCAATTGTGCCACAGAGTCTGTGTATGTAGTTGCTGCTAAATGGCTATCTGGGGTTCTCTTCGGACAACTGTTGAACACAAAAGGCAAGGCCATCCCTGGGTGGGCTTGAACCACCAACCTTTCAGTTAACAGCCAAATGTGCTAACTGATTGTGCCACAGAGACTGTGTATGCAGTTGCTGCTAAATGGCTATCTGGGGTTCTCTTCAGACAACTGTCGAACACAAAAGGCAAGGCTGTCCCTGGGTGGGTTTTAACCACCAACCTTTCGGTTAACAGCTGAATGTGCTAACTGATTGCGCCACAGAGACTGTGTATGCAGTTGCTGCTAAATGATTGTATGGGGATGTATGTGTGTCTTTTGGAGGGAGGAAGTAAGTCTGGTCCAAGAAGTTTAACCCCACTTTTCCCTACAACGAAGCATTCACTGTGTGGCAGCAGAGTGGTGCAGTGGAAGTGTGCTGGGCCCATAACCCCGAAGTTGATAAATTGAAACCATCCTCTGCTAGGTGTACTTTGTTTTTTACACCTTGCTTTACCACATGGGCCAATCGGCAGCCATAGCCCCTTAAGAGAAAGTGTCATTAGGGCCTTGCTGTAACATATTGTGATATGCTAATACGCAAGAAAGTTTTATGTACGCAGTTTTAATGTGGGGGCCTTTGGGAGCTTATTAAAGTGGTTTTACGCTATGAGATTACGTTTGATGTTTTTAAAGATTTTAAGCGGCATGGATGTTTTGTGATATGCAGTACTGACAAGAAAACTTCTGGTGAGCAGGGAAGGAAAGGGGTGTGTGTGATCCCCATCTACCCTGGTGATAGTACATTAATTCCTCACGCAGTGTGTGTAATTGCACAAGGGTGTCACTGATGAGGCAATACTCACTATGAGAAGGTCTGGTCTGTTGTTTTTCATTTCTAGGAACTGCTTGGATTACAAACGATGATATAGAATACTGGCGCGGCTATAGTATGGTGCTTGCTGTAACAGATTGTAGTGTAACTATTTCAACTAATGTACCCTTCTTAAACTTGAATATTGTATATAAATGTAAGCAGACTGCAGAGTGGCGCAGCGGAAGTGTGCTGGGCCCATAACCCAGAGGTTGATGGATTGAAACCATCCCCTGCTAGGCATGATTTAAGTTATGCACCTCGCTTTATCGCATGGGCAAAACGGTTTCCATAGCTCTGTAAGAGAAAGTGAAATAAGGGCCCTGCCGTAACATAGATATTACGGTAGCTAAGACTACTCCTGGGCCTTTCTTGTAGTTGAAGAGAAGTGAAATGGCTGGCTTCAGCCTGTAATGTTAGTTGACCTGAGTTCGATTCCGGCCAATGGTATAGCTGCCTTCCAAGCAGTTGACCGTGGTTTGATTCCTGGCCAATGTATGTGAGCTTGCTTTTGACATCCTACAAATCCCTGGAAAACAAAATCAGAGAGAGAGAGAGAAAGAGAGGAAGAGAGGAGGGAGGGGAGGAAGGTAAAAAAACCCCACAAGAACAAGATTAGCTCTCAAAAGAGCTGTTGTGGGGTGCTAATTTAGGAATAACAATCAGCCAGGAGCAAGCTAACAAGCTTACAAGAGCCTAACTAATCTTTCCCTATGAGAGTCTACCAGCAGCTTTCCCTTCACTAATTACTACAGGGACACGAACGACTATAATGGCCGGCGCTGCCTGCCTTATATAAGGGGTGGGGTGGCTCCAGGAGATAGTGTAGCCTGATTGGCTAGAACGGGCCTGCTGACTGTGATGTAGAGGGTCAAAGTTGACACTAATGGTGCACTATGGGGGCGAACCGAACTTCCGGCGAACCGTTCGGGCCATCTCTATACTAGTATAGTTTACTATACTAGTATACCCATAGTCGAAGCCAAAATTACAACTTATAATAGGAATCGAAGCATAATTCGGATTCTACTCATAATTACGATTAAAATCATTATCAAAATTATGGAAAATTACAACAATGTTACCCAAATTCGTAATCAGCCACTATAAGCACCACTACTGGCAATCAATAAGGGAAGGGGGGCAATACTGGGGCACATCTCTGTGTGTAGGGATAATATTGCATGAAAAGTACACACTGTAGCAAAAATCCACCTTTATCTGAGAATCAAATATCATCACCATAAATTGTGACAGGAACATATTTTAATATGTGATAAACAAAAGAAATAGTGAAGTAAAATCTGTTGTTTTTTATCTACAGCAGCACTATTTATTTTTAGACTGTAATAATGGGTAAAAACTGAAAATTCATGTATTTCTTTTTCTTAATTCTCCCACTAAAATGCATAGAAAACAAAATTGTTATTGGTAAAAAAAAAAAAACACTGCCCAAGATGTCATAGGCAGAGATAAAGTTATTGCTATTGATTAAGCAGGAACATAGCTAAAACGTCAGAAATGCTCTGGCCCGTATGGAAGAAACAAGGTCTAGATGTGAAGTAGTTTAACAGTACACTATACGCACAGAGACCTATAAAGTCAGGCATATGTGGTACCATTTTTTTAGCCTGGCTGACAAGTGGTAAAACAGATTTTGGGGTGTTTTTAAGCTGAGGTTGCTACCATCTAAAAGTGTTCCCCAACCCTGTCCTCAAAGCCCACCAACAGTGCATGTTTTGTGGAAATCCACACAGGTAGTTTATCAGCTCTGCTCAGACACTAATTACCCCACCTGTGCATGTTTGTGGTTTTCTGTAAAACATATACTGTTGGCGGGCCCCAGGGTTGAGGAACTCTGATCTAAAAAACAAATTGTGACAAATTGAATACAAAAAATTTAATTTTCAAAATTATGGTTAATTTTGAGAAAACTTCAGCCAAACCGCACAAGTTTTTATATTGCCAATTACCCATGATTGACTAACCCTACATGTCTACTTTAACCTCCTGAGCGGTATGTCCGACACTGTGTCGGGTATGCCGCTAAAGAGGTTTTGGCAGCCTTAGGAGTCCCCCAGGAGAAATCTATTAAATGTAATTCCTGACGAATGTATTAGCTAGCAGGTGGCCGGCACCCCCCCCCCCCCCGATTCCCCCGATGCAGCCGCTTATACACTACCCAGCCTGGTTCCAGCAATTGGTTGAAGCCTCCCCGCACAGCTCCGGTCTTCTCTGTGGGGAGGATCGAGATTGCGCATGACGTCGATGACGTCATTTACAATCCTCCCCATAGAGAAGACCGGAGCAGTGTCTGGAGGCTGCGCCGATCGCTGGGTAATGTATAAGTGGCTCCATCGGGGGGGGGGGGGGTTATGGTCGGGGGTGATCGGAGGGTGCTGGCCACCGACACTAGCGTCTAGTGCTAGCTAACATATTCGGCAGGAATTAAGTCTAATAGGTTTCGCCTGGGAGACTCTGAGGCTACAAAACCTCCTGAGCAGCGTAACACTCAGGAGGTTAAAATGGTGACAATTGTGGCATTTTCCCCAGTGGTTAGACAAGGTCTATTCATTATTAATATAGTATAAGGAGGATAAAGTACACACATTAAAGAAAAAAAAACCTGTATTTCAAAATAAAATAAAATAAATTACATATTTAAATAAAAGGAATAAATAGATTCATAAATTATGAAGTATGTTTCTACAGTGGTGCTTTCAGACTAATTGACAAAAATAAAGAATATATACTCGCATATAAGCCAACCCGTGTATAAGCTGAGGTACCCACTTTTCCCTAAGGAAATAGGAAAAAGTGATTGACTCGCGTACAAGCCCCTTCCCCAGTATAGCCCCTCCACAGAAGCCAGATGTGCCCCCAGTACAAGTCAGCTCCCCTCCCCATAGCCAGATGTGCCCCAAGGATGATACAGCTGTGTCTCAAGATGCTACACGGAAAGAACTCCAGATCCTTGCACTGCTGAAAGGTTGCTGGCATACTCTGCTCCACATGCAAGGGGACACAGGTAGTCTTGAGCAGCGCACTCTGCACACTATGTTGTAGGGTATAGGGGCATGGAAACAGAAGGGGGCAAGCTGGCAAGAGCAGGATCACTAGTGCACAATCCTTACACTCCTCTGCCAGTAAAAAAACCTGACCACTATCTGTTCTGTTCCACTGACTCACATATAAATCGATAAGGTAACTTTTCAGAACATTTTTATGCCAAAAATTAGGCTTATATGCGAGTATGTACAGTAGTTATTTTTCTTTTTCCTTTAAAATGCATAGGAAATAAAGTAATTGCTCAGGAAAAAAAAACCCCAAAGAAAGTCTACTTTGCCCCCCAAAAACGATGTATAAATCACTAAGTTGTCATCATAAATAGATAAAAAGTTATTACATAGCAAGGAAATGAGCAGCGCTACTTAAAAACAGACTAGTGCCTACCTGCAAAAAAGAGTGCAAGCCCCACTTGTGGGGTCGAATACACACCGAGCATACACATTACCTGTCTACCACTAGAGGAGGATGTTGGTTTCCATTAACAGCTTGCATGCAACCTATTAAGTACTCGTCCCTCCCACTGCGAAGAAGTCAATCCTCCATGGGAGGGGCCTAACACTAACTAAATTCTAACCTATGTATATGCATAGCCTGGGTGCGGCTAATCAAATAAAATCGAAAATTGCGCACAAGGTGGATCAGCGCAACACCAGGCCGCCTCCGAATGGCCTCCATCAGAGATGCGCTGAGCCCCCCCAGGAACTACAAACGCACCTTGAACCCAAACAGAAGCTCTGCATATACACCAAAAGCATGGCTGTTAAGTGGGAGCAGCTGACCAAAAACGAATTACATTAGTACATAGCAAGGAAATGAGCAGCGCTACTTAAAAACAGACTAGTGCCTACCTGCAAAAAAGAGTGCAAGCCCCACTTGTGGGGTCGAATACACACCGAGCATACACATGACCTGTCTACCACTAGAGGAGGATGTTGGTTTCCATTAACAGCTTGCATGCAACCTATTAAGTACTCGTCCCTCCCACTGCGAAGAAGTCAATCCTCCATGGGAGGGGCCTAACACTAACTAAATTCTAACCTATGTATATGCATAGCCTGGGTGCGGCTAATCAAATAAAATCGAAAATTGCGCACAAGGTGGATCAGCGCAACACCAGGCCGCCTCCGAATGGCCTCCATCAGAGATGCGCTGAGCCCCCCCAGGAACTACAAACGCACCTTGAACCCAAACAGAAGCTCTGCATATACACCAAAAGCATGGCTGTTAAGTGGGAGCAGCTGACCAAAAACGAATTACATTAGTACATAGCAAGGAAATGAGCAGCGCTACTTAAAAACAGACTAGTGCCTACCTGCAAAAAAGAGTGCAAGCCCCACTTGTGGGGTCGAATACACACCGAGCATACACATGACCTGTCTACCACTAGAGGAGGATGTTGGTTTCCATTAACAGCTTGCATGCAACCTATTAAGTACTCGTCCCTCCCACTGCGAAGAAGTCAATCCTCCATGGGAGGGGCCTAACACTAACTAAATTCTAACCTATGTATATGCATAGCCTGGGTGCGGCTAATCAAATAAAATCGAAAATTGCGCACAAGGTGGATCAGCGCAACACCAGGCCGCCTCCGAATGGCCTCCATCAGAGATGCGCTGAGCCCCCCCAGGAACTACAAACGCACCTTGAACCCAAACAGAAGCTCTGCATATACACCAAAAGCATGGCTGTTAAGTGGGAGCAGCTGACCAAAAACGAATTACATTAGTACATAGCAAGGAAATGAGCAGCGCTACTTAAAAACAGACTAGTGCCTACCTGCAAAAAAGAGTGCAAGCCCCACTTGTGGGGTCGAATACACACCGAGCATACACATGACCTGTCTACCACTAGAGGAGGATGTTGGTTTCCATTAACAGCTTGCATGCAACCTATTAAGTACTCGTCCCTCCCACTGCGAAGAAGTCAATCCTCCATGGGAGGGGCCTAACACTAACTAAATTCTAACCTATGTATATGCATAGCCTGGGTGCGGCTAATCAAATAAAATCGAAAATTGCGCACAAG
The DNA here is from genome assembly GCF_040937935.1 of Hyperolius riggenbachi. Lineage (NCBI taxonomy): Eukaryota > Metazoa > Chordata > Amphibia > Anura > Hyperoliidae > Hyperolius > Hyperolius riggenbachi. The sequence continues at coordinate 185,982,727 of NC_090650.1, read as the reverse complement.
GTGGATCAGCGCAACACCAGGCCGCCTCCGAATGGCCTCCATCAGAGATGCGCTGAGCCCCCCCAGGAACTACAAACGCACCTTGAACCCAAACAGAAGCTCTGCATATACACCAAAAGCATAAAAAGTTATTGCTGATTAAATAGGGGCATAGCTAAAATGTTAAAACTTTTCTGGTGGTTAAGGAGAAAACATGCCAGGTGGGAAGTGGTAAATTATAGTTTCATGCACACTAAAACTTTGTAAAATAAAATGTCCGAATGTTCTTACCTCCACCATATGTCTGACACAAATATGGAAATCGCCACACATTTCCCAAGCCTACTGCAAATCCAATACATGTCAAAAGATACTGTACTTTATTATCCCATTTTGGTCTCCCTTGCTCCTTCAAAATAGCTGTAAGTTCTTTACTGGCCATATGTGCTTCAGCTAATTAGAAAACTCACCAGACTCTTTAAAAGCAAAATACTGCTTATTATGTATCTCTGCATTAATATGTACCAAAGTAATATATGCAGAAATCACTACAAAAATAAATGGTTAAGAAGAAAAGATTTTCCTCTTTCATTTACATAAAATTAGACATGACAAAAGTTAATTTCTAACTGATATTTAAGGATATTCATGGATTCATTTCCTTGAGTGAAGTACATTTATCCATTAACTCATCTATTGTAGAACTGGGCAAACCCACCATGTTCTGTGACATTAAGTAATTAACATACTGTAGCGGGTTTATTTAATCAAATAGAAGATAGGTAAATTGATCTGGTAGGTGATTTATGTGTGTCTTAGGTGCTTTTTGCAATATAAGTAGAACAAATTTATTTGAAAGGAGTTTTAGGTCTTTCACGAGAAAAGTTAATTCAGTTAGGGCCTCTCAATGTTGAAACAATCTGACAAAAATGTGAAATAAAACCACATATTTTGTCATCCATTGAAATGTAATTTTCTTCATATTTCAAGTCTTGATGCCTTATGAATTAGAAAAGAAGGGGCTGAAGCTCCTCTTCCCTTCGATATGATTACATCTACCGGCCCAGAGAAATAATCACATCAATGAACTACATTTCCCAGCATGGATCGCGCATCCCTGACATGCATTGTGGCCACCGAGGATGCGGATATCATCACGGAAATGACAATGAGTTGAGCAGTCCCCCACAGGTATGTAAATGTCTGCTATATCCCAAGAGGCCATACAGTTTACCAACCAACCACCCTTAGGGGGAGGTTGGCTTCAAATGATTGCTTAAAACAGCAGGGCCTGATTTACAGCTCAGGAGCCTATAGGCACAAAATCTCTGGCGCCCTAAACTCCACCCTTTAACTCAGATCACGCCCTTCACAGATTCACGCCCACTTTTTCTTAATAAATAAAACCACACAGGATAATGCATATATTACCAAAGACAATACATGCATATATTACCAAAAAATACCAACAATGCGCAGATATTTCCAACGACACATAGAATTGACCAAATATAGGCTGATATTTCCAACAACAAGCAGATAATACATGTCACAAGGACAATAATATGTACAAATACAAATCAAACCAGTACGCCACCGTGCTGCCCACTGAAGATTTAACCTCCTGAGCGGTATGCCCGACACTGTGTCAGGCATGTCGCTCAAGAGGTTTTGCTGGCCTCAGGAGTCTCCCCCTATAAAACTATTGGGTTATCTGGCTGTATAAGATGTTAGCTAGCACTAGGCTAGCTAGTACATGTGGCCACAACCCCCCGATTTCCTCCGATCCCCCCGATCTATCCACTTATACATTACCCACAGGCATGCTCAGATGTACCAAAATTCGGTTCGGGTACATTCGAATTCGGGTGCGCATGACATTCGAATTCGAATTCTCCTTCGCCCACGAAATTCGGTTCGAATTCATATTAGTTTCGAGGTTACACCTCAAAATTCGGTAAAAATTCGTGTTCGTGAATTCGGGGTTTTTTGGTGTGTTTTTTTTAAAGGCAATTCACATTGAAATAGGTGTACTTAAAAATACAAAACTGAAAACGTGACGTGTGGCACTGGCAGCAGGCAATGCATTGTGTGGACCCTGGCGGTGGGACCACTGACAGCAGGAGGATAAATACAACAGCAGCAGCAGTAGGAGGAGAAGTGACGTGTGTGTGGCACTGGCAGCAGGCAATGCATAGTTACTCTTTTATTAAAAATACTGCAACATATATACAAAAATTATAAAATACCCAAGTTAATAAATAACAAAACATTAGGCTAACCGCCTTAAGTACCTTAGTTCTTTAGTCCATAATAATTCCATACCTGGAAAAGAACTGAAATTCAACACAACTTAAATCATGCCACTCTGGCTTCATTATTTAGTCCATATCAAGTGCAACTGAAAGACTGAAACCATAAATCATGCCACTCTGGCTTACTATATACACTATATACAACAACACTGCACCCTATTTACATATTACAGCAAGAAAGACTAGGCAATCTTACTCCTCCTTATGCTTGCAAACCATTCCTTATTTTTAGGTCATCTAACTAAGTGGAAAGAGAAAGAAAAGCTCACCAAAGAGAAGGTTTGGCCAAGTCATGGAGGCTTGATGCTCCGCCAAAGCAGACACCAAAGAAAAGCTCACCAAAGAGAAGGTTTGGCCAAGTCATGGAGGCTTGATGCTCCGCCAAAGCAGACACCACTCCCCCCGACTCAACCTTCCCTCCTCAAGACCCCGAATTTTCCCAACCTCACCAATAATGCCATGCACCACCACCTGGACAGGGAGGACTTTCTGATGGATCGCAATTTGACACCGTGCATTCCAAGTATAATACCGAATCACTAAACTGACTAAAAATAAAGTGTCCAAATTAAATGACCCCCGGTTATTGAATGCTCCATAAGTCCACTCCGCGTAACTAAGCCGCTCAAGGAAAGGAATACCTAAAGCCCTACCCACCTGTTTGTATACTTCTTTCTTAAAGGAACAGTCCACCAGGAAATGGTCCATGGTCTCCTCCACACCACCACACTCCTCATGAGGACAGCCACGATCCCTATCCCCAATGAACTTCAAATTTCCTCTAACAAAGAGTCTGCCATGAAAGGAAAGCCAAGCCAAGTCCCTGAATTTGTTAGGAATCCTAGGAGAACATAGCAAGCGCAAACCCTCCTCCATAATTGGGCTTGGGCAATCTTTCAGGGCCAATGGGTCCTGAAAAACAGTTTCAATCACTCTCTCCTCTAGGGCTTTCCTAGGGATTGAGATAATCTCCTCCTTAGTCAGTTCCCATTGCCTCATCACTTTCAGACAAGGTGCAACATAGGCCGGGAGATAATCAGGACCAGCTCTCAGTCTTTTCACCAAACCACCACTTTCCCATTGCCTGAGAAAAGGTTTAAACCAGGACTGGAAGATACCCATCCATCCAGGCAGTTCCTCCGCATACATTTTACCAAGATTGTGCTTAATAAATAACAGAGAAAAGAAAACCACTGGGTTGACCATCCCTAGGCCACCCTTCTGCCTTGATCGATAGGTGACATTCCTCTTAACGTGGTTCATCTTATTTCCCCAGAGCATCTGAAAAAACAAGCTGTAGATCCTTGTGTGAAGAGACACTGGCAAAATACAGACAAAACTGACATACAACATAATTGGAATCAGATAGGTTTTGATTATGTCAATCCTTTCTCTGAAAGTCAATCGCCAACCTTTCCAGCGGACAACCTTAGCCTCAGCACACTTTAGTCTGCTTTCCCAATTTTGGTGACCATAATCACCCGGGCCAAATTCTATACCGAGTACTTTGATCTTTTCCTTTGGTGCTGGAAAAGAGACCGGAAGCAAGAAGCTCTCATTTTCCTTACCCATCCAGAAAATCTCACATTTGTCCTGATTGATCTTGGAACCTGATGCCAACGAGTAACGGGCAATCTCTGCACAAACGCCTTCTGCCTCCTCTTGCCCAGAGACCACCACAGTCACATCATCAGCATAGGCCACAACCTTGAGAGGAGGCACACCAGCAATGCCCGACGGCACCCCACACAAGGCTCCACCCTCAATCCTTCTTATGAAAGGATCAATGGCAAAAGCATATAGCAGGGGACTCAAAGGACACCCCTGGCGCACCCCAGATCTAACCTCAAAGGTCTGTCCAACCCAACCATTGACAAGCGGGAAACTTTCAGCACCTTTGTACAAAACTTTAAGCCAATTGATAAACCTCCCCGGCAGACCATACTTACTAAGGAGCATCCACAGATACTCATGATTGACACGATCAAATGCCTTTGCCTGATCCAACGCCAGTAAGTACTTTCCCCAACCAGCAGCCCTGCATCTCTCCAGAATCTCCCGAACCGTTAATACGGCTGAAAAAGTGCTTCTCCCCTGGACAGAACAATGCTGCTGGCGAGAAAGCACCTCATTTGCCACCTGACTCAGACGCCAGAAAATTATTTTGGCCAGAATCTTTCGGTCAACATTGAGAAGGCTGATAGGACGCCAATTCTCAATCCTTGAAGAATCTTTACCCTTTGACAAAAGAATAACTGCTGATTCTCTCATAGAGGGAGGAAGCTCATCCTCTGCAAGACTGCGATTGTAAACCTCTGCTAATTCAGGTGCCAGAATGTCCTTGAAAACCTTATAGAATTCAGCCGTCAAGCCATCAGGCCCTGGAGTCTTTTTAATAGCAAGCTGCTCTATGGCTTTCGCCACTTCCTCAGCAGAAATTCTTTCTGTCAAAAACGCAAGAGGAACATCTAAATTCACCAGTCCTGGAATATCACACAAGAAAGATTCCATCTCTGTCTCATCAAGAGGTCTGCTACCCAACAGTTCAGCATAAAAGGATCTCACGATTTCCAGAATCCCTGCTCTGGACTGCACCAGAGATCCTGTACTATCCTTGAGACCATACACGACCTTAACTGCTACACTTTGTTTGCAATTCTGATAAGGGTCCGGCGAGTGACTTTTACCGTAATCCCTTTCCAGAAGCAAAGAAGCATGCCGGTCATACTGACTCTTGCGCAACAAATCCTTGATCCTTTTAATCTCACCGGGATCACCATCCCCTGAGACAGCAATTTCAAGTTTCCGCCTCAGACGCTGGTAGGTAACATATTTACCAAAAGCTCTCTTTTTTGCTATGTTCTTGAAAAGGCCTACTGCTCGCCTTTTAACCATCTCCCACCACTCAGACCTACTGCTGCAGCAGTCCAGCAAAGTGACCTGTGCCTGAAAAAAATCCCTGAAAGATTGTCTTACACTTTCCTCTTCCAACAGCAACGAATTTAATCTCCAGATACCCTTTCCTTTTGGAGGGACATCTGCAACATTCAACACCACAGACAGAATACAGTGATCAGAGAACTCCACCACCTGCACCCTTGGGGATGAGGTAGCAGAGCTCTCCTTAACAAAAAACCTATCTATCCTACTCCTACGCTCTCCACAGAAAAAAGTGAACCCTGTGTCATCTGGAGTGTGCTTTATATGCACATCTACCAGACCAGCATCCCTTACCATATTATTCAAAAAATTGCTATCGTAGCCCAGGCGGGTCTTGGTACCTCTCCTGTCCCTTAACCTGACTACGGTATTGAAATCACCACCAAAGACCACCTCCTGGGCTGTAAACAAGAATGGCTTGATCTCTGTGAAGAGGCGCTTCCTCTCCCTCTCAGACTGAGGCCCATATATGTTAATCAGCCTCAAATTCTGCCCCCTCACAGAGACGTCCATGACCAAGCATCGCCCCATCTCTACTTCACTTACCCGCCGGAAAGTTACCATGTCGGTCTTAAAAAGGACCGCCACCCCAGTGTAAGGCTCAGCCGCAAGAGACCAGTAAGAGGGACCATGGTGCCAATCCCTCTTAGCCTCATGTATGTCACCTAGCGTTTGCAACCTGGTCTCTTGCAAAAATAAAATGTCGGCATCAAACTGACCGAGAAAAAATATGGCTTCCCTTCGAGCACTCACAGATCTCATACTAGCAACATTAATGGTTGCCAGTTTTAAAGGGGGGGGAACCTCCATCAGGGCAAATGAAAGAGATTGCCTAGCCTTCCTTATACTGCACCACCCACCTCCATATCCACACTTTCCCCTTCACCATCATCACTATTTACAATATTTCCATCAAACATTTCAGACTGGTCAGATAACGCATTAAACTTATTTTTTACAATAACAGATTTTTTCTTCCTAATCTCTTCTAGCTTTTCACTAGCTTTCTTTTCCGTCACCATTTTCCTTCTCTCCTTCCTTCTTTCTTTTGCTGACTTTACTTCTATAAACCTTTCTGACTCCTCCACTTCTTTTTCTTCCACCTCCTCACTCTGTTTATTCCTCCCTTTACCTTTATTTGCAACTTCTGTCTTTGTTCCTCTCGGGAGCTTAGTATTAACATTTTTCCCTTCCCCACCCTCCTCCATCTTTTTACCTTCAGGGGGTTTTTCAGAAGGGCTTTTATTCTCCTCTTGAACAACATCCTCTTTATAGACAGAAAATACATTTTTTCCCTCCCCAGGAACAGCAATTTTAAAAATTGCTTCAGCACCCAATCTCACCTCCGGTATTTTTTTAATTACCGGGACCAAGGAAGGGGGAGGGGAAGGTGGAGGCATCGATTTTAACACAGACAGGAAAGGCGGCACAATAGTCTTGGGCTCCAAGGCAGCAGGCCTCGAGTGTAACGGTCCACCACCAGAGGCCTCCTCTTCACAATTTTCCTCTAAGATTTTCTCCATCTCCTTAACAACTTCTTCATCCACATTAGCCCATGCTTCAGGGCACTGCAAATACGGATGACCCAATTTAAGACAAATACTGCAACGGATGTCCTTGCAGTCCTTTGCTAAGTGCCCCAAAGCATGGCAACGTGAACATTTCACCTCCTTACAAGAAATGCTATAGTGGCTGCGAGAACCACACTTATAGCATACACGAGGCTGCCCCTGGTAGTAGACCGCCACCCTGTCTTTTCCGATAAAGACAGAAGTAGGGATATGTTTGACCACATTCCCCACTCTGTCCAACCTCACCATCAGCTCCCATCCTCCCCCCCAGATCCCGAACTCATCCATTACCTTCTTTGGCTCATTCAACGGTTTTCCATAATTCCTCAGCCAAACCATGAGGTCATGTACAGGAATGGACTCGTTCGGGACCACGATCGTCACCCTTTTGTCCAGCGAGCGACCAGACACAGACTGGGGAACTAACCCAGACCACTCCTCACTTGCCTTCCAGGTTTTTTCATACTTCTCCCAGAATGTGTCTAAGCCAGTCGGGGACAAAAAGCTGACATCGAAAAAAGAGGGGGGGCTCTCAGGGGCCAAAATGGCATAAAAGTCCACCGCCTTGAAGCCCATTTTCAGCAGCAGCTGAATAAAAGTCTTCCGTGTGTAAGTCACACTATCACCCTTTCTGTAACTCACCCTCACCACATTTCTTCTGTTACTAGCTGATTGACCAGCCACATCATGCACAGACTGTTTTACACTTTCATTGCTCACTGCTTTCTTTAACACATTAGCATATGGCACATTTTTCACACCAACAGCAGGCATTGCAATTTGTTTGTTGACAGGCTTTTTCCCAGAGACATTTAGTACCCTCCCATCCCCCTGCACACTTTCTTCACTCACCATACTCACTCTCTCCAAACCATCCTCTCTTCTCCTTTTTGCAGCAGTGCCTGTTACCTTATCCTCCCTGTGTGTCTGTAGAGCAGTGCTAGATGACGCTGCCCTATCAATACCTCCATCTTCTCCCTTCTGGTCAATCCTGCCAGCATGACCTTCTGGGGCAGCATCAGATAATGTCGCTCCACCAGAAGCACTTCCTGAAACATCAGCCATGCTCTGTGGCTGGCCAGCCGACCCGGAAGTGACCTGTGGGGTCACGCTGACATCACTTCCAGTTTCAGAGCACCCATCCGCCGCCTGTTTTGCCGCTGCTGGGGGTTTGGGGGAGCTCTGCCCACCTGCAGGCACCTCTGCAGAGGCTCCCCCAGCCCCAGGAATGCCTAAAAATTGTTTTTTTCCACCTTCTCCGTCGCACCCGTTAGGCCACGCCCCTCGCCGTTAGGCCACGCCCCCACTCCGTTAGGCCACGCCCCCACGCCGACTCCAGGCCCCAGCGCCATCTTGGGTGAGGGCAAAGCTTGCCCATAGACATTACTTGACAAACTTGGAGTATTACAGACAAGGGAAGGACTGACAAGGTAGGGATTTGAAACATTTGGGAAATTTACACTGGGAAAAAGGTTTGGGGATACATTAGGAAAGGAGGAAGGGGATTGGGATAAAGACAAACTCTGCTGCTGAAAAAACGGGTTATTCATACTGTTTGCAAAGCTTTGATAATGAATATTGGGATACAATCCATATTGCTGTAACTGTCCAGGGAAATGTTGCACATTTTGTCCATACTGTGGAGGGAAAACATTGTTAAAGCCTTGTTGCATAAAATTTGAATTAGCAGTCTCCTGCACAACCTGCGACTGCATACTGCTGCTTCCAGCCATCACAGGTAATCCAGTTTCCTCCAAAACACCTGCATTCTGCACAGCATTTGTCTTCTCTACTCCACTTGTGCCCTGCACACTTTCATCCACTTTCCCAGTCTCTATTGCCGCAAACCGCCTTTGGTTTTTCAAACCTTCAGCAAACACACCACCACTTGCAATTAACTCCTCCAGTTGTTGCTTCCTCAGCTGTATCTGCTCTTGCAGCTTCAGTAGCTGTGGATTTGATTTTAAAAAAGCCGGTTTCCACGATTGACCGTACTTATTAATACGCTTTTTCAAGTCATATTGCAGGGAGTCCAAAGTCTCCTGTACAGATTTGACACTCCTGTGCCACTCTACAACCGTACTCACAGTTCCACCTGCCATTGGAGCACTGTCCTTAGCTTCATGAGCCTCCATCCTGGAGGACAGGGATGCCTTCTCAGGGCCCAGGCCCCCCAGAGCCGTCCAGCCCAGGGGAGCCTAAACCTCCACACGAAGTCCTACTTCCCTCCTCCTTCGCTCAGCCTTGACAGGGTCCTGGGTCTTAGACAGGAATCACTGGAATCCACACCAGCAGTCGGATCTGCTGGAGCTCAGCAGGAGAGGTCCTCTCTCCTCAGCAGCCACACACACACTGACCTCCAAAGGGGCGGGGCCAATGCATAGTGTGGACCCTGGTGGTGGGACCACTGACAACAGCAGGATAAATACAACAGCAGCAGTAGGAGGAGGAGGTGGAGTGGCGTGTGGCACTGGCAGCAGGCAATGCATTGTGTGGACTCTGGCGGTGGGACCACTGACAACAGCAGGATAAATACAACAGCAGCAGGAGGAGGAGGAGTGACGTGTGGCACTGGCAGCAGGTAATGCATTGTGTGGATTCTGGCGGTGAGACAACTGACAGCAGCAGGATAAATACAACAGCAGCAGGAGGAGGAGGAGTGACGTGTGGCACTGGCAGCAGGCAATGCATTGTGTGGACTCTGGCGGTGGGACCACTGACAATAGCAGGATAAATACAACAGCAGCAGGAGGAGGAGGTGGAGTGACGTGTGGCACTGGCAGCAGGCAATGCATTGTGTGGACTCTGGCGGTGAGACCACTGACAGCAGCAGGATAAATACAACAGCAGCAGGTGGAGGAGGAGTAACGTGTGGCACTGGCAGCAGGCAATGCATTGGGTGGACTCTGGCGGTGGGACCACTGACAACAGCAGGATAAATACAACAGCAGCAGGAGGAGGAGGAGTGACGTGTGGCACTGGCAGCAGGCAATGCATTGTGTGGATTCTGGCGGTGAGACCACTGACAGCAGCAGGATAAATACAACAGCAGCAGGAGGAGGAGGAGGAGTGATGTGTGGCACTGGCAGCAGGCAATGCATTGTGTGGACTCTGGCGGTGGGACCACTGACAATAGCAGGATAAATACAACAGCAGCAGGAGGAGGAGGTGAAGTGACGTGTGGCACTGGCAGCAGGCAATGCATTGTGTGGACTCTGGCGGTGGGACCACTGACAACAGCAGGATAAATACAACAGCAGCAGGAGGAGGAGGAGGAGTGACGTGTGGCACTGGCAGCAGGCAATGCATTGTGTGGACTCTGGCGGTGGGACCACTGACAACAGCAGGATAAATACAACAGCAGCAGGAGGAGGAGGAGGAGTGACGTGTGGCACTGGCAGCAGGCAATGCATTGTGTGGACTCTGGCGGTGGGATCACTGACAACAGCAGGATAAATACAACAGCAGCAGGAGGAGGAGGTGGAGTGACGTGTGGCACTGGCAGCAGGCAATGCATAGTGTGGACTCTGGTGGTGGGACCACTGACAGCAGCAGGATAAATACAACAGCAGCAGGAGGAGGAGGAGTGACGTGTGGCACTGGCAGCAGGCAATGCATTGTGTGGACTCTGGCGGTGGGACCACTGACAACAGCAGGATAAATACAACAGCAGCAGGAGGAGGAGGAGTGACGTGTGGCACTGGCAGCAGGCAATGCATTGTGTGGACTCTGGTGGTGGGACCACTGACAACAGCAGGATAAATACAACAGCAGCAGGAGGAGGAGGTGGAGTGACGTGTGGCACTGGCAGCAGGCAATGCATAGTTGTGTGGACTCTGGCGGTGGGACCACTGACAGCAGCAGGATAAATACAAAAGCAGCAGCAGGAGGAGGTGGAGTGACGTGTGGCACTGGCAGCAGGCAATGCATAGTGTGGACCCTGGTGGTGGGACCACTGACAACAGCAGGATAAATACAACAGCAGCAGGAGGAGGAGGTGGAGTGACGTGTGGCACTGGCAGCAGGCAATGCATTGTGTGGACTCTGGCGGTGGGACCACTGACAACAGCAGGATAAATACAACAGCAGCAGGAGGAGGAGGTGGAGTGACGTGTGGCACTGGCAGCAGGCAATGCATAGTGTGGACTCTGGCGGTGGGACCACTGACAGCAGCAGGATAAATACAACAGCAGCAGGAGGAGGAGGTGAAGTGACGTGTGGCACTGGCAGCAGGCAATGCATAGTGTGGACTCTGGTGGTGGGACCACTGACAGCAGCAGGATAAATACAACAGCAGCAGCAGCAGGAGGAGGTGGAGTGGCGTATGGCACTGGCAGCAGGCAATGCATTGTGTGGATTCTGGCAGGGAGACCACTGACAGCAGCAGGATAAATACAACAGCAGCAGGAGGAGGAGGAGTGACGTGTGGCACTGGCAGCAGGCAATGCATTGTGTGGATTCTGGCGGTGGGACCACTGACAATAGCAGGATAAATACAACAGCAGCAGGAGGAGGAGGTGGAGTGACGTGTGGCACTGGCAGCAGGCAATGCATTGTGTGGACTCTGGCGGTGAGACCACTGACAGCAGCAGGATAAATACAACAGCAGCAGGTGGAGGAGGAGTAACGTGTGGCACTGGCAGCAGGCAATGCATTGGGTGGACTCTGGCGGTGGGACCACTGACAACAGCAGGATAAATACAACAGCAGCAGGAGGAGGAGGAGTGACGTGTGGCACTGGCAGCAGGCAATGCATTGTGTGGATTCTGGCGGTGAGACCACTGACAGCAGCAGGATAAATACAACAGCAGCAGGAGGAGGAGGAGGAGTGATGTGTGGCACTGGCAGCAGGCAATGCATTGTGTGGACTCTGGCGGTGGGACCACTGACAATAGCAGGATAAATACAACAGCAGCAGGAGGAGGAGGTGAAGTGACGTGTGGCACTGGCAGCAGGCAATGCATTGTGTGGACTCTGACGGTGAGACCACTGACAGCAGCAGGATAAATACAACAGCAGCAGGTGGAGGAGTAGTGACGTGTGGCACTGGCAGCAGGCAATGCATTGTGTGGACTCTGGCGGTGGGACCACTGACAACAGCAGGATAAATACAACAGCAGCAGGAGGAGGAGGAGGAGTGACGTGTGGCACTGGCAGCAGGCAATGCATTGTGTGGACTCTGGCGGTGGGACCACTGACAACAGCAGGATAAATACAACAGCAGCAGGAGGAGGAGGTGGAGTGACGTGTGGCACTGGCAGCAGGCAATGCATAGTGTGGACTCTGGTGGTGGGACCACTGACAGCAGCAGGATAAATACAACAGCAGCAGGAGGAGGAGGAGTGACGTGTGGCACTGGCAGCAGGCAATGCATTGTGTGGACTCTGGCGGTGGGACCACTGACAACAGCAGGATAAATACAACAGCAGCAGGAGGAGGTGGAGTGACGTGTGGCACTGGCAGCAGGCAATGCATTGTGTGGACTCTGGCGGTGGGACCACTGACAACAGCAGGATAAATACAACAGCAGCAGGAGGAGGAGGTGGAGTGACGTGTGGCACTGGCAGCAGGCAATGCATAGTGTGGACTCTGGCGGTGGGACCACTGACAGCAGCAGGATAAATACAACAGCAGCAGGAGGAGGAGGTGAAGTGACGTGTGGCACTGGCAGCAGGCAATGCATAGTGTGGACTCTGGTGGTGGGACCACTGACAGCAGCAGGATAAATACAACAGCAGCAGCAGCAGGAGGAGGTGGAGTGACGTATGGCACTGGCAGCAGGCAATGCATTGTGTGGATTCTGGCAGGGAGACCACTGACAGCAGCAGGATAAATACAACAGCAGCAGGAGGAGGAGGAGTGACGTGTGGCACTGGCAGCAGGCAATGCATTGTGTGGATTCTGGCGGTGGGACCACTGACAATAGCAGGATAAATACAACAGCAGCAGGAGGAGGAGGTGGAGTGACGTGTGGCACTGGCAGCAGGCAATGCATTGTGTGGACTCTGGCGGTGAGACCACTGACAGCAGCAGGATAAATACAACAGCAGCAGGTGGAGGAGGAGTAACGTGTGGCACTGGCAGCAGGCAATGCATTGGGTGGACTCTGGCGGTGGGACCACTGACAACAGCAGGATAAATACAACAGCAGCAGGAGGAGGAGGAGTGACGTGTGGCACTGGCAGCAGGCAATGCATTGTGTGGATTCTGGCGGTGAGACCACTGACAGCAGCAGGATAAATACAACAGCAGCAGGAGGAGGAGGAGGAGTGATGTGTGGCACTGGCAGCAGGCAATGCATTGTGTGGACTCTGGCGGTGGGACCACTGACAATAGCAGGATAAATACAACAGCAGCAGGAGGAGGAGGTGAAGTGACGTGTGGCACTGGCAGCAGGCAATGCATTGTGTGGACTCTGACGGTGAGACCACTGACAGCAGCAGGATAAATACAACAGCAGCAGGTGGAGGAGTAGTGACGTGTGGCACTGGCAGCAGGCAATGCATTGTGTGGACTCTGGCGGTGGGACCACTGACAACAGCAGGATAAATACAACAGCAGCAGGAGGAGGAGGTGGAGTGACGTGTGGCACTGGCAGCAGGCAATGCATAGTGTGGACTCTGGTGGTGGGACCACTGACAGCAGCAGGATAAATACAACAGCAGCAGGAGGAGGAGGAGTGACGTGTGGCACTGGCAGCAGGCAATGCATTGTGTGGACTCTGGCGGTGGGACCACTGACAACAGCAGGATAAATACAACAGCAGCAGGAGGAGGAGGAGTGACGTGTGGCACTGGCAGCAGGCAATGCATTGTGTGGACTCTGGCGGTGGGACCACTGACAACAGCAGGATAAATACAACAGCAGCAGGAGGAGGAGGAGTGACGTGTGGCACTGGCAGCAGGCAATGCATTGTGTGGACTCTGGTGGTTGGACCACTGACAACAGCAGGATAAATACAACAGCAGCAGGAGGAGGAGGTGGAGTGACGTGTGGCACTGGCAGCAGGCAATGCATAGTTGTGTGGACTCTGGCGGTGGGACCACTGACAGCAGCAGGATAAATACAACAGCAGCAGCAGCAGGAGGAGGTGGAGTGACGTATGGCACTGGCAGCAGGCAATGCATTGTGTGGATTCTGGCCGGGAGACCACTGACAGCAGCAGCATAAATACAACAGCAGCAGGAGGAGGAGGAGTGACGTGTGGCACTGGCTGCAGGCAATGCATTGTGTGGATTCTGGCGGTGGGACCACTGACAATAGCAGGATAAATACAACAGCAGCAGGAGGAGGAGGTGGAGTGACGTGTGGCACTGGCAGCAGGCAATGCATTGTGTGGACTCTGGCGGTGAGACCACTGACAGCAGCAGGATAAATACAACAGCAGCAGGTGGAGGAGGAGTAACGTGTGGCACTGGCAGCAGGCAATGCATTGGGTGGACTCTGGCGGTGGGACCACTGACAACAGCAGGATAAATACAACAGCAGCAGGAGGAGGAGGAGTGACGTGTGGCACTGGCAGCAGGCAATGCATTGTGTGGACTCTGGCGGTGAGACCACTGACAGCAGCAGGATAAATACAACAGCAGCAGGTGGAGGAGGAGTAACGTGTGGCACTGGCAGCAGGCAATGCATTGGGTGGACTCTGGCGGTGGGACCACTGACAACAGCAGGATAAATACAACAGCAGCAGGAGGAGGAGGAGTGACGTGTGGCACTGGCAGCAGGCAATGCATTGTGTGGATTCTGGCGGTGAGACCACTGACAGCAGCAGGATAAATACAACAGCAGCAGGAGGAGGAGGAGGAGTGATGTGTGGCACTGGCAGCAGGCAATGCATTGTGTGGACTCTGGCGGTGGGACCACTGACAATAGCAGGATAAATACAACAGCAGCAGGAGGAGGAGGTGAAGTGACGTGTGGCACTGGCAGCAGGCAATGCATTGTGTGGACTCTGACGGTGAGACCACTGACAGCAGCAGGATAAATACAACAGCAGCAGGTGGAGGAGTAGTGACGTGTGGCACTGGCAGCAGGCAATGCATTGTGTGGACTCTGGCGGTGGGACCACTGACAACAGCAGGATAAATACAACAGCAGCAGGAGGAGGAGGAGGAGTGACGTGTGGCACTGGCAGCAGGCAATGCATTGTGTGGACTCTGGCGGTGGGACCACTGACAACAGCAGGATAAATACAACAGCAGCAGGAGGAGGAGGTGGAGTGACGTGTGGCACTGGCAGCAGGCAATGCATAGTGTGGACTCTGGTGGTGGGACCACTGACAGCAGCAGGATAAATACAACAGCAGCAGGAGGAGGAGGAGTGACGTGTGGCACTGGCAGCAGGCAATGCATTGTGTGGACTCTGGCGGTGGGACCACTGACAACAGCAGGATAAATACAACAGCAGCAGGAGGAGGAGGAGTGACGTGTGGCACTGGCAGCAGGCAATGCATTGTGTGGACTCTGGCGGTGGGACCACTGACAACAGCAGGATAAATACAACAGCAGCAGGAGGAGGAGGAGTGACGTGTGGCACTGGCAGCAGGCAATGCATTGTGTGGACTCTGGTGGTGGGACCACTGACAACAGCAGGATAAATACAACAGCAGCAGGAGGAGGAGGTGGAGTGACGTGTGGCACTGGCAGCAGGCAATGCATAGTTGTGTGGACTCTGGCGGTGGGACCACTGACAGCAGCAGGATAAATACAACAGCAGCAGCAGGAGGAGGTGGAGTGACGTGTGGCACTGGCAGCAGGCAATGCATAGTGTGGACCCTGGTGGTGGGACCACTGACAACAGCAGGATAAATACAACAGCAGCAGGAGGAGGAGGTGGAGTGACGTGTGGCACTGGCAGCAGGCAATGCATTGTGTGGACTCTGGCGGTGGGACCACTGACAACAGCAGGATAAATACAACAGCAGCAGGAGGAGGAGGTGGAGTGACGTGTGGCACTGGCAGCAGGCAATGCATAGTGTGGACTCTGGCGGTGGGACCACTGACAGCAGCAGGATAAATACAACAGCAGCAGGAGGAGGAGGTGAAGTGACGTGTGGCACTGGCAGCAGGCAATGCATAGTGTGGACTCTGGCGGTGGGACCACTGACAGCAGCAGGATAAATACAACAGCAGCAGCAGCAGGAGGAGGTGGAGTGACGTATGGCACTGGCAGCAGGCAATGCATTGTGTGGACTCTGGCGGTGGGACCACTGACAGCAGCAGGATGAAAATGAGCGCGTTGTAATATGTTGGCACTTTATAAATACAATAAATACATAAATAAATTCATAGGTAAATCAATGCAGCAGGCCAGCAGCAGCAGCAGCAGCAGGAGTCAGGTAGTAATACAATAAATACATCAATAAATTCATAGGTAAATCAATGCAGCAGGCCAGCAGGAGGAGGAGGAGTCCGGTAGAAATACAATAAATACATAAATAAATTCATAGGTAAATCAATGCAGCAGGCCAGCAGCAGCAGGAGTCCGGTAGAAATACAATAAATACATAAATAAATTCATAGGTAAATCAATGCAGCAGGCCAGCAGCAGCAGCAGGAGTCAGGTAGTAATACAATAAATACATCAATAAATTCATAGGTAAATCAATGCAGCAGGCCAGCAGCAGCAGGAGGAGTCTGGAAGAAATACAATAAATACATAAATAAATTCATAGGTAAATCAATGCAGCAGGCCAGCAGCAGGAGTCCGGTAGAAATACAATAAATACATAAATAAATTCATAGGTAAATCAATGCAGCAGGCCAGCAGCAGCAGCAGGAGTCAGGTAGTAATACAATAAATACATCAATAAATTCATAGGTAAATCAATGCAGCAGGCCAGCAGGCAATGCATTGTGTGGACTCTGACGGTGAGACCACTGACAGCAGCAGGATAAATACAACAGCAGCAGGTGGAGGAGTAGTGACGTGTGGCACTGGCAGCAGGCAATGCATTGTGTGGACTCTGGCGGTGGGACCACTGACAACAGCAGGATAAATACAACAGCAGCAGGAGGAGGAGGAGGAGTGACGTGTGGCACTGGCAGCAGGCAATGCATTGTGTGGACTCTGGCGGTGGGACCACTGACAACAGCAGGATAAATACAACAGCAGCAGGAGGAGGAGGTGGAGTGACGTGTGGCACTGGCAGCAGGCAATGCATAGTGTGGACTCTGGTGGTGGGACCACTGACAGCAGCAGGATAAATACAACAGCAGCAGGAGGAGGAGGAGTGACGTGTGGCACTGGCAGCAGGCAATGCATTGTGTGGACTCTGGCGGTGGGACCACTGACAACAGCAGGATAAATACAACAGCAGCAGGAGGAGGAGGAGTGACGTGTGGCACTGGCAGCAGGCAATGCATTGTGTGGACTCTGGCGGTGGGACCACTGACAACAGCAGGATAAATACAACAGCAGCAGGAGGAGGAGGAGTGACGTGTGGCACTGGCAGCAGGCAATGCATTGTGTGGACTCTGGTGGTGGGACCACTGACAACAGCAGGATAAATACAACAGCAGCAGGAGGAGGAGGTGGAGTGACGTGTGGCACTGGCAGCAGGCAATGCATAGTTGTGTGGACTCTGGCGGTGGGACCACTGACAGCAGCAGGATAAATACAACAGCAGCAGCAGGAGGAGGTGGAGTGACGTGTGGCACTGGCAGCAGGCAATGCATAGTGTGGACCCTGGTGGTGGGACCACTGACAACAGCAGGATAAATACAACAGCAGCAGGAGGAGGAGGTGGAGTGACGTGTGGCACTGGCAGCAGGCAATGCATTGTGTGGACTCTGGCGGTGGGACCACTGACAACAGCAGGATAAATACAACAGCAGCAGGAGGAGGAGGTGGAGTGACGTGTGGCACTGGCAGCAGGCAATGCATAGTGTGGACTCTGGCGGTGGGACCACTGACAGCAGCAGGATAAATACAACAGCAGCAGGAGGAGGAGGTGAAGTGACGTGTGGCACTGGCAGCAGGCAATGCATAGTGTGGACTCTGGCGGTGGGACCACTGACAGCAGCAGGATAAATACAACAGCAGCAGCAGCAGGAGGAGGTGGAGTGACGTATGGCACTGGCAGCAGGCAATGCATTGTGTGGACTCTGGCGGTGGGACCACTGACAGCAGCAGGATGAAAATGAGCGCGTTGTAATATGTTGGCACTTTATAAATACAATAAATACATAAATAAATTCATAGGTAAATCAATGCAGCAGGCCAGCAGCAGCAGCAGCAGCAGGAGTCAGGTAGTAATACAATAAATACATCAATAAATTCATAGGTAAATCAATGCAGCAGGCCAGCAGGAGGAGGAGGAGTCCGGTAGAAATACAATAAATACATAAATAAATTCATAGGTAAATCAATGCAGCAGGCCAGCAGCAGCAGGAGTCCGGTAGAAATACAATAAATACATAAATAAATTCATAGGTAAATCAATGCAGCAGGCCAGCAGCAGCAGCAGGAGTCAGGTAGTAATACAATAAATACATCAATAAATTCATAGGTAAATCAATGCAGCAGGCCAGCAGCAGCAGGAGGAGTCTGGAAGAAATACAATAAATACATAAATAAATTCATAGGTAAATCAATGCAGCAGGCCAGCAGCAGGAGTCCGGTAGAAATACAATAAATACATAAATAAATTCATAGGTAAATCAATGCAGCAGGCCAGCAGCAGCAGCAGGAGTCAGGTAGTAATACAATAAATACATCAATAAATTCATAGGTAAATCAATGCAGCAGGCCAGCAGGCAATGCATTGTGTGGACTCTGACGGTGAGACCACTGACAGCAGCAGGATAAATACAACAGCAGCAGGTGGAGGAGTAGTGACGTGTGGCACTGGCAGCAGGCAATGCATTGTGTGGACTCTGGCGGTGGGACCACTGACAACAGCAGGATAAATACAACAGCAGCAGGAGGAGGAGGAGGAGTGACGTGTGGCACTGGCAGCAGGCAATGCATTGTGTGGACTCTGGCGGTGGGACCACTGACAACAGCAGGATAAATACAACAGCAGCAGGAGGAGGAGGTGGAGTGACGTGTGGCACTGGCAGCAGGCAATGCATAGTGTGGACTCTGGTGGTGGGACCACTGACAGCAGCAGGATAAATACAACAGCAGCAGGAGGAGGAGGAGTGACGTGTGGCACTGGCAGCAGGCAATGCATTGTGTGGACTCTGGCGGTGGGACCACTGACAACAGCAGGATAAATACAACAGCAGCAGGAGGAGGAGGAGTGACGTGTGGCACTGGCAGCAGGCAATGCATTGTGTGGACTCTGGCGGTGGGACCACTGACAACAGCAGGATAAATACAACAGCAGCAGGAGGAGGAGGAGTGACGTGTGGCACTGGCAGCAGGCAATGCATTGTGTGGACTCTGGTGGTGGGACCACTGACAACAGCAGGATAAATACAACAGCAGCAGGAGGAGGAGGTGGAGTGACGTGTGGCACTGGCAGCAGGCAATGCATAGTTGTGTGGACTCTGGCGGTGGGACCACTGACAGCAGCAGGATAAATACAACAGCAGCAGCAGGAGGAGGTGGAGTGACGTGTGGCACTGGCAGCAGGCAATGCATAGTGTGGACCCTGGTGGTGGGACCACTGACAACAGCAGGATAAATACAACAGCAGCAGGAGGAGGAGGTGGAGTGACGTGTGGCACTGGCAGCAGGCAATGCATTGTGTGGACTCTGGCGGTGGGACCACTGACAACAGCAGGATAAATACAACAGCAGCAGGAGGAGGAGGTGGAGTGACGTGTGGCACTGGCAGCAGGCAATGCATAGTGTGGACTCTGGCGGTGGGACCACTGACAGCAGCAGGATAAATACAACAGCAGCAGGAGGAGGAGGTGAAGTGACGTGTGGCACTGGCAGCAGGCAATGCATAGTGTGGACTCTGGCGGTGGGACCACTGACAGCAGCAGGATAAATACAACAGCAGCAGCAGCAGGAGGAGGTGGAGTGACGTATGGCACTGGCAGCAGGCAATGCATTGTGTGGACTCTGGCGGTGGGACCACTGACAGCAGCAGGATGAAAATGAGCGCGTTGTAATATGTTGGCACTTTATAAATACAATAAATACATAAATAAATTCATAGGTAAATCAATGCAGCAGGCCAGCAGCAGCAGCAGCAGCAGGAGTCAGGTAGTAATACAATAAATACATCAATAAATTCATAGGTAAATCAATGCAGCAGGCCAGCAGGAGGAGGAGGAGTCCGGTAGAAATACAATAAATACATAAATAAATTCATAGGTAAATCAATGCAGCAGGCCAGCAGCAGCAGGAGTCCGGTAGAAATACAATAAATACATAAATAAATTCATAGGTAAATCAATGCAGCAGGCCAGCAGCAGCAGCAGGAGTCAGGTAGTAATACAATAAATACATCAATAAATTCATAGGTAAATCAATGCAGCAGGCCAGCAGCAGCAGGAGGAGTCTGGAAGAAATACAATAAATACATAAATAAATTCATAGGTAAATCAATGCAGCAGGCCAGCAGCAGGAGTCCGGTAGAAATACAATAAATACATAAATAAATTCATAGGTAAATCAATGCAGCAGGCCAGCAGGAGGAGGAGGAGTCGTCACGTATGGCAGGCAGCAGGCAATGTATTGTAATTCCCAGGCAGGCACCTCATGTCCTCCTTTCGCCGACAACAGGTGCCAGGAACGTGCCTTCTATCCAGGCCTGGTTAATCTTCAAAAATGTCAGTCTGTCCACGCCCTCTGTGGACAGACGAGAGCGCTTCTCGGTGACCACGCCACCGGCCGCACTGAAGCACCTCTCAGACAGCACGCTGGAAGGGGGGCAAGACAATACCTCCAGGGTGTACTGCGCAAGCTCCCTCCAGATGTGCAAGCGCTCCACCCAGTACTCCATGGGGTCCACAGGCTCTTCGCTGCTGGTGTCAAGCCCACTGAAGGACCCCATGTAGTCGGCCACCATCCGGATCATGCGCTGGCTGTGACTCTCACCGAAGGTGGCTGCTGCCCGCACCACCTCTCTCGGCTGCTGTACCTTCATGTAGAATGCCTGCGTCAATGACAGAAGGTCTCCTGGGTGCCTGACGCTGCTGCTGGCCGCAGGCACCTGCTGCTGTGCTGCTGGCTGCTGGACAGGGACAGAGGGAGTGGAAGGCGGGGGGAAGGCTTCCTCCAGTCGCCGAACAAGGATCTCCTGCAACTCCCTTGCTCGCTGCTCACGGTCTCTGGCAGGCAGAAACTGATCCCACCTCCCCCTCAGCCGTGGGTCCAGGATCATGCTGATGCAGGCGTCCTCCCTCGCTTGCATCCGCTTTACCCTGGGGTCTGTGCGCAGGCAGCGCAGCATGTGCGCTGCCATGGGGAACAGGGTGGACCGTCTAACAGAGACATCAGGGTCAGCGTCCTCCTCCTCCTCTTGCCCCTGAGACTCTTCCTCCTCTCTCCACCCTCGCACCACTGCTGCTGCGCGCCGATGTTCCCCCCTCCAGCAGCAACGTCCAGCACCTCCAACTCCTCCTCCTCCTCCTCCAGGGACTCAAATACCTGCGGAGCAGTGGAAGGCACAGGCGGCTGCTGTTCCAGCTGCTTCAGGGCCTCCTCTCCCAAATCCACCAAATCGCCAAGTGCCCTGTCCAGCAGACAAACAAAGGGCACCCACTGGCAGAGGGATGCCCGTTGTTCACTCACCAGGTTGGTTCCCTGCAGAAAGGGAGCCAACTACAAGCAGACCTGCTGCATCTGCCCCCATTGCGCGTTGGTGAGGAGCTGGAGTGTGGTGCTGCTTCTGCTGCTGGTGCCGGCGACAGTGGCATCATAGATGTACCGGTTGACAGCCCTCCGCTGCTCAACCAGCCGCTCCAACATCGCCAGGGTGGAGTTCCAGCGAGTTGGCACATCTATGATGGTGTCGTGGCAGGCCCTCCTGCTGCTGGATGTATGCCAGTTTTGCTGCGGCAGCTGCTGAGCGGTGGAAAGTGCGCACAATTTTCCGCGCTGCTTCTAACAGCTCCTCCATCCCCAGGTAGGTGCGCATGAACTTTTGCACCACCAGGTTCAGGACGTGGGCCAAGCAAGGGACGTGCAGCAAGTCTCCACTGCTGATGGCAGACAGCAGGTTGGCGGCATTGTCGGACACCACCAATCCCACAGTGAGGCTTCTGGGGGTCAGCCACGCCCTCTCCTGCTCCCTGAGGTACCGGAGCACGTTCGCTGCCGTCAAGGAGTGTTTCCCCAGGCTTTTCATCTCCAGCAGCGCTTGGCAGTGGCGGGCCTTCACGCTGCTGGAGAGACGGGATCGCTTGGCGGTGGGAGCTGCTGCTTCTCCCCTGACCCTGCGCGGTGGCACCACGTAGTGGGCGACCGGTGCTGCTGCGCCCAAGGATGGACCTGCTGCTTCCTCGCTCGGGCTTTCCACCAGGCTGACCCAGTGGGCCGTAAAGGACAGATAGCGCTCTGTCCCAAACCGGCTGCTCCAGGAATCCATGGTTATGTGGATCCGCGCACTGACAGCGTGATCCAGCGCGCGGCCCACGTTCTCCATGGCAGAGCAGTGCAGTGCTGGGATCGCCCTGCGGGAAAAATAGTGGCGGCTGGGGACTTGCCACTCCGGGATCCCAACCTGCAGCAGCGCTCTGATGTCACTCCCCTCCTGCACAAAGAAATATGGCAGGAGCTGGGAGCACATGGCCCGGGCAAGCAACCCGTTCAGCAACCGGATGCGCCTGTGGGCGGGAGGCAGCACCTTGGTCACACCGGGGAATGCTTCGCTGAGCAGGGTCTGGCGGCGTTTGCCTGCATGGGAGGATGAGGAGGCCACTGTGGAGGGAGCTGATGAGGCCACTGAGGACTGGCTGCCCGGGGGTGGGGGGGGGAGTGGGAGTGAGTTGCTGCTGTGCTCCTGCTGCTGCTGCTGGATGGGCAGGAGGGTCAGCTGCTGCTGCTGCTGCTGAAATCTGTGCAGTGGCTGTCTGGCTCTGACCACTGCCTGCACCACTTTGCATAAGCTTCTCCAACTCATTAAAGTCCTCAAAATGTCTGCTCTGTATGTGGGTCTACAGGCACGAGGTACTCAATTTGTGGATATCGCGACCTCTGCTGAGACTGAGATTGCAACTGTTGCAAATTGCATTTGTCGGGTCCACTGTGCACTTGGTGAAGTACCGCCAGACTGGGGACTTCAACCTGCTCTTTGAGCTTGAGGGCTGGGGTTTTTGGGTGCCCATGGAGGATTGCGCCTTTTTGGTTGTAGTTAGAGGTTTGCTGCGGGTGGTGGTAGCGACTGAAGCAGCAGGCTGTGGCTCCTGCCTTCCGCGCCCTGTGCCGGCCGCCTTGCTGCTGCCACGCCTCTGCGCCAGAGACGCCTCCTCCTCCGATGACGAGCTGCCTTCAACCAACTGTGCTGGTGGCACATAGGGAGGATCTATCAAGTCATCATCATCAACCCCAAACAAATCCTGTGAGCCCGACTCAACCAACTCCTCTACCCCAACATCCCCTGCATCACGCCCCTCCTCCTCAGCGCCAACAACAAACTACTGCACCTCAAACTCTTTCTCCTCCTCCTTAGATGGCCCCATCATCTCCAACTCATACTTCTCCAAAAAATCCCTGTACATGGTCACAGTCTCAGGGAAGAAGAGCGTGCTCATTGAGGGCAGGCTGATCGATGGGGTCACCGTGACCATGGCCTCAAGCTCTGGTGGAGGCCTGCTGCGGATAGGAGTGCTGGTGGCACTAGTCTCGCTGGTGCTGGAGGCCTGGCTGGAAAAGGTGGCTTCCTGCCCCGCCATCATTTCCACCACAGCCTGCACCTGACTCTCCCCAATGGGCCGTGGGCGACGACCCGTCTCTGCTCCCTCCTCCCTTTGGTCAGTGGCTGGCGGCGGACCAGTCCCAGACCTGCTGCTGCTGGCAGTGGCTCCTGCAATGGCGCTTCCTCTCCTGGTGGTGCCTCGCCCTCTACCTCTACCTCTGCCAGTCATTGTGCACTAAACAAATACAGTAAAAAAATAAGTAGAAGAGGGCGGGAAAGGGTGTAAACTTTAATAAAGTCTGTGTTGGTGGTGACTTGGTGGTGACTAGTAGTAGTAGTAGGCAGTAGTAGTACGCACGCAGGTAGCTAAGAAACACCTAGCGTACTATGCTACAAGTAAGTCGTGCGGCAGACAGTCGGTGACAATTACAAACGGTCACACACGCTCAGACGCAATCAATCAATAGGCTCGGGCAGGCGACAGACAGTCACAGGTCACTCACAACGGATGCTGGTGGTGGCCTGTATGTGTTGTAACTCTTATTTACTACGCACACTACGGATGATAATAAAATCACACAGTAAAAGTGAAAAAAAAAATTAGTGAACGGGTGCTAGTAGAATAGTAGTATAGTACTAGACAATAGTAGTATGCACGCACGCAGGTAACTAAAAAACACCTAGCATACTACGCTACAAGTAAGTCGTGCGGCAGACAGTCGGTGACAATTACAAACGGTCACACACGCTCAGATGCAATCAATCAATAGGCTCGGGCAGGCGACAGACAGTCACAGGTCACTCACAATGGATGCTGGTGGTGGCCTGTATGTGTTGTAACTCTTATTTACTACGCACACTACGGATGATAATAAAATCACACAGTAAAAGTGAAAAAAAAATTAGTGAACGGGTGCTAGTAGAATAGTAGTATAGTACTAGACAATAGTAGTATGCACGCACGCAGGTAACTAAGAAACACCTAGCATACTACGCTACAAGTAAGTCGTGCGGCAGACAGTCGGTGACAATTACAAACGGTCACACACGCTCAGACGCAATCAATCAATAGGCTCGAGCAGGCGACAGACAGTTACAGGTCACTCACAACGGATGCTGGTGGTGGCCTGTATGACTTGTAACTCTTATTTACTACGCACACTACGGATGATAATAAAATCACACAGTAAAAGTGAAAAAAAAATTAGTGAACGGGTGCTAGTAGAATAGTAGTATAGTACTAGACAATAGTATGCACGCAAGCAGGTAACTAAGGAACACCTAGCGTACTACGCTACAAGTAAGTCGTGCGGCAGACAGTCGGTGACAATTACAAACGGTCACACACGCTCAGACGCAATCAATCAATAGGCTCGGGCAGGCGACAGACAGTCACAGGTCACTCACAACGGATGCTGGTGGTGGCCTGTATGTGTTGTAACTCTTATTTACTACGCACACTACGGATGACAATAAAATCACACAGTAAAAGTGAAAAAAAAATTAGTGAACGGGTGCTAGTAGAATAGTAGTATAGTACTAGACAATAGTAGTATGCACGCACACAGGTAACTAAGAAACACCTAGCGTACTACGTTACAAGTAAGTCGTGCGGCAGACAGTCGGTGACAATTACAAACGGTCACACACGCTCAGACGCAATCAATCAATGGGCTCAGGCAGGCGACAGACAGTCACAGGTCACCCACAACGGATGCTGGTGGTGGCCTGTATGTGTTGTAACTCTTATTTACTACGCACACTACGGATGATAATAAAATCACACAGTAAAAGTGAAAAAAAAATTAGTGAACGGGTGCTAGTAGAATAGTAGTATGGTACTAGACAATAGTATGCACGCAAGCAGGTAACTAAGAAACACCTAGCGTACTACGCTACAAGTAAGTCGTGCGGCAGATAGTCAGTGACAATTACAAACGGTCACACACGCTCAGACTCAATCAATCAATAGGCTCGGGCAGGCGACAGACAGTCACAGGTCACTCACAACGGATGCTGGTGGTGGCCTGTATGTGTTTTAACTCTTATTTACTACGCACACTACGGATGATAATAAAATCACACAGTAAAAGTGAAAAAAAAATTAGTGAACGGGTGCTAGTAGAATAGTAGTATAGTACTAGACAATAGTATGCATGCACGCAGGTAACTAAGAACTACCTAGCGTAATATGCTACAAGTCGTGCGGCAGACAGTCGGTGACAATTACAAATGGTCACACACGCTCAGACGCAATCAATCAATAGGCTTGGGCAGGCCACAGACAGTCACAGGTCAGGTCACTCACAACGGATGCTGGTGGTGACCTGTCAGAGTCAGTAACTAACTAACACAGTACTGAAACTAATAAAGTAACAGACTACAGCAGTAATAATTAACTAAACTAGTACTACTAAGTACACAACTAACTAGAATCCCTAACCTACCTAAGCTAGTAGTAGGCAGTGGCGTCGCTACCATGGGGCGGCCAGGAGCGCTCCGCTCCGGGTGTCAGCTCCAGGGGGGGTGTCATCAAGGCCTCCCCAGAAGCCTTGATGACACAGGAGGGAAGCAGCGCTGAAGGAGGGGTGGCAGCGTCGGCGGGGAGGGAGGAAATACCCCCCCACATCTCCCTCACCTGGGTCCCCTCCTTCGGCGCTTCCCCTCCACGGGCGCCGGCAACAGGCACTGACAGGGCGGCTGATAGCTGCCCTCAGTTTACCCGAGCAGGGCTACGGGAAGATGGCCGCTGACGCCCGCACTGGAGACAAAAATAGACGGCAAGATGGCCGCCAACGCCATCTTGCCGTCTATTTTTGTCTCCAGTGCGGGCTTCGGCGGCCATCTTCCCGTAGCCCTGCACTGATGACGCAGCGGGAGATGGCGCGGGACATTCAAGAGGAGCTGCGGAGAGAGAGGCTGCCTGGGATCCGGAAGAGAGGTTTCATCTGCAGGTAAGTGAATGGGTTTTTTTTCTTTTACAGGTGCACCGGCCCGGCCACCCACCGCTGCTGCCCACCTACCCACCGCTGCTGCCCACCTACCCACCACCTACCCACCACTGCTGCCCACCTACCCACCACTGCTGCCCACCTACCCCCCAGGCTACCCAGCAGGCTGCCCACCTACCCACCAGGCTACCCACCACTGCTGCCCACCTACCCACCGCTGCTGCCCACCTACCCACCACTGCTACCCACCACTGCTGCCCACCTACCCACCACTGCTGCCCACCTACCCACCACTGCTGCCCACCTACCCACCACCTACCCACCACTGCTGCCCACCTACCCACCACTGCTGCCCACCTACCCACCACTGCTGCCCACCTACCCACCAGGCTACCCAGCAGGCTGCCCACCTACCCACCAGGCTACCCACCACTGCTGCCCACCTACCCACCACTGCTACCCACCTACCCACCACTGCTGCCCACCTACCCACCACTGCTGCCCACCTACCCACCAGGCTACCCAGCAGGCTACCCACCTACCCACCATGCTACCCACCTACCCACCACTGCTGCCCACCTACCCACCAGGCTGCCCACCTACCCACCAGGCTACCCAGCAGGCTGCCCACCTACCCACCACTGCTGCCCCCCTACCCACCACTGCTACCCAGCAGGCTGCCCACCTGCCCACTAGGCAATCAGGCTGCTCACCCTTCACCACCTACCCACCAGGCTATCAGCTTGACAACACTCAAATCTGCTACCGACATTGTGTATTTTGTGGTCAGATTAACTACCGATATTGTGTATTTTGTGGTCAGATCTGCTACCGACATTGTGTATTTTGTGGTCAGATTAACTGCCGACATTGTGTATTTTGTGGTCACTTTAACTACCGTCATTGTGTATTTTGTGGTCAGTTTAACTACCGATATTGTGTATTTTGTGGTGAAATCTGGTGCTGACATTGTGTATGTTCTGGTCAAATGTGCCACAAGATTGAATGATTTTTTTCTGGTCAAATCTGCCGATATGATTGAATGTATTTTCTTGTGAAATCTGCTCACATAACGTGTAATGTCTGGTGAAATTTTCTCGCATTACGTGTATTTTATGTTGAAAGCTTCTGACATTTTGTGTATTTTCTGGAGAAAAGCTGCGCAATGATGTGAATTTTCTGGAGAAAGGTTGACTAAAACTTGGGTGCACTTTTAAATTAGCCCCGCCCCATCCGGTCATAGCCACGCCCATGTTTTGCCGCCGCAGGTGGTGGGGGGTGTCTTTCAATACCTAGCGCCGGATGTCAAATGCCCTAGCTACGCCACTGGTAGTAGGCTAAGGCTACCTAGGCTAGCAGGCCTAGCCTGCTCACAGACTAACACTAGCCTAGCACAGTATACACTATACACTAGCTAACTAAATACAATCAAAATACTATATAAGACAATAATAAATGTGTTTAGGAGGTGTTTAGGAAGCAAAACGCTAGGTTTAGCAGTGAAAAGCACTTGCTCAGACACAGCACAGCACTGGAGAATCTCTCAGTACCAGCAGCAGTCACACAAGTGCGTGGCTCCGCAAGATGGCCGCCGCCTTACAGTATATAGAGGAGGGGAGGGCCAGGCTCCCCTCCTCTGAGTGGTTGCTAGGGGTTGCCAAGTCCTCGGCAGGAGGACTTCTAATTGGCCCAAT
This sequence comes from Hyperolius riggenbachi, assembly GCF_040937935.1. Lineage (NCBI taxonomy): Eukaryota > Metazoa > Chordata > Amphibia > Anura > Hyperoliidae > Hyperolius > Hyperolius riggenbachi. Next base: position 185,954,515 of record NC_090650.1, on the reverse strand, counting down.
CACGTCATCCCCGAATCCCGAAGCCAAACCCGAACGCCACCGCTCCATCCGGCCGAATTCGAGTGCGCACATTCGGCAGGCTTCGTATTCGGGTTTGGCTCGGATTGCAGCATTCGGGTTCGGGTTCGCATGCGGCAAACCCAAAAAACACCCGAATTTTTCGGGGAAACTTCGCATTCGGGGTCCTGCTGAGCAACCCTGATTACCCAGCCTGGTGTCAGGCTTGGTGGTGTATTCTCCACAGTCAGCATGCAACGCATGAGCTGACGTGGAGGAGGTACACACACTAGCACAAGGAAACAGGCTATCCCTAGTATAGTGGAGGAGAGGACTGACTCCAAAAGGAGATTGTGGCGCACAGAGCCGGTGCAGATCCGACAGCCACAAACAATGCTTTCGTTATAACGTCTCAGCGCAAAGTAGCGCTGAGCGCATAAACCAGAACTGAGGAGATCAGGACAGGTAGTCAGGAAATAGCAGGATCAAGATAGATGAACGTAACACAGACAAATATACAATAAGTATGTTTTCCTAGCGTATTACAATTACAGCTATCAATGAAACTATTTGTAACGTCTGACTAACATATGTATATATCGGCAATGAACCGATATATGACATAAGCAGGAACGCTGACTAGGACTGGAGTAATACAGGGAACAGGACTCAGAAGGATTCGCTATCTCTTCGCAGAGATGAACGCAATCCACAAAGGGTAACAGAACAGGATTCAGAAGGATTCGTTATCTCTTCGCAGAGATGAACGCAATCCACAAACAGTAACAGAACAGGATTCAGAAGGATTCGTTATCTCTTCGCAGAGATGAACGCAATCCACAAACGGTAACAGGACAGGATTCAGAAGGATTCGTTATCTCCTCGCAGAGATGAACGCAATCCACGAACAGGACCAGGAGCAGGATACTAGCTCAGCACGGGTGCTCACGATACACGCAAACTACCAAAACGTGCTGGAAAGCTGACTAACTGCACACAGGATATAAACAGTTCGTGTACGTATACATCAGCGACACTGATGTATCAACGTAACACGAATACAAGGAAAATAATAAACGTGCTGGTATGCATATATATGGGCAATGAACCAATATATGATGCAAAACCAGCAAAGTATCTCTTAGAACAAGAAACACGATCGGGGGCTGAAGCGACAGCAAGACAGGCTTAAACTGAAGCTATGAAAACCCGAGGAGTCCTGCAGGAAGCAGATCTTTATACTGAGGTCATCCAATGGGAGCAGACATGCAGATTCCCACACAGGTGAATGATAATCAGTCACAAGCTGACAGCAGGGGAAGGCAGACAAAGCTATGCAGCTTGCATGGAAAGAGATCAGAACTGCCTGAGCTGCAGCACTACTACTTCCAGCAACACCTGCTGCAGCAGCGATCATTACAGTACCCCCACCCTTAAAAGCGGATTTCAGACGCTTTTCAAAACTGAAATTCCCAACAAAACAGTCTGACTGATAATTCATGATGACCGGGACAGCCCGGCAAGACCGAATTCCAGAATCAGTCCCCACAAGACTGGACCCATCAGAACCAGAACCTACAGAACCATGCCCATCAGTACTACAAGCCCCAGTGTGACACCCATCAGAACCATGATTTCCAGAAGAAAGCCCTCCGAAACTCCCTGAGCGATACCCACCGCCTTCCAGGAACCGTTCAAAAACGCCAAAGCCTTTGCAATGCCCACCGGGACTGTCTTTACCAACACAAAACCCACTGTTGAACCAGTCCAAGGCACCAGGACAAGTTTTCTCAGAGACCTCCCAGAACACCTTGAAGCTCCAAAGAGATCCCCATAGGTCAGAACGCCCCTTAGGCTCACATGGAGAACTATCAAGAACCCCTATGGAACCTAGGGCAATTCCCGAGTCAGGGCCACAAGGACAAACATCAAGATCAGGGCTTTCAGGGACCAGAACCATCTCTGGGCATGCAGGCAGACTGGCAACATCAGAACATGTTCCCACTAAGGAAGCATCAGAGCACGCTAACACCTTAGACACACTTGGGCATTCTGGCACACAAAGAACATCTGGGCACACTGGCACAAGAGAAACCTCTGGGCATGTCAAGGAACTGTGAGCCTCAGGGTCAGCCAAGACAGGACCAAAACCAGGACTGGCCAAAAAAAAAATCATCATGACTAGACTTCGCAACTACTGGACTTTTACACGAGAATGCAGGATCAGACTTAGATGTCGCTAATTCCAGCAAAGTCAGTAACAAATCAGATTCAGGGGCACTAACAAGACAGGACAAATCTTCTGATGTATGCACTGAACCAGATAGGGACTCCACAACTACCTCTGGACTGGACAGAGACTCATCTAATACACTGGATTGGAGCTCATGAGGCGCTGCAGAACAAGTCAGTATTGCAGCAGCCCCCACTGGACTAGGCAAAACTGAGGAATTCCCTGGACAGGAAGGGGACTCTGGAACCTCTGCCACAGCGGCCAGAGAACCAGAATCTTTCAGGATACAGGGCTGGGTTTCAGGAACACCAATCAGACCGGACTGAAATTCTGAGATTTCTATTATTTTGACCAGAGAATCAGAATTATCCATGTTACAGGGCAAGACTTCTGAAACATTCAGAGGACAGGGCTGGAGTTCCTCGGCTGTTACAACACTGGAGAGGGACTCAACAACATTGGTTAAATCAGACTGTGTACAGGGCAAGGTATCTAACACACTTGCTGACGAGGACAATATTTCAATGGCTTCTGCTTTGCTGGGCAAAAATTCATCAAGTCTGCTAGAGGGTTTGAAGTATCCAAAGTACTGGGTGAAGCATAAGACTCTGCGACCACAGCTTCACTGGACAGGATCACTGAACAGTCCATATTGCAGGGCAAAACCATGGAAGCACCTGCTGGACAGCATAATGATTCTGTGACCTGAGTTTCATTGGAGAGATCTACTGCACAATTCATGGTACAGGGCAATTTTACTGGAACATCTTCTGAACAAGGTAATAATTCTGCGATTTCAGGTTCACATAGCAGATGCTCTGAGCTATTCACGATACGCGCAAACTACCAAAATGTGCTGGAAAGCTGACTAACTGCACACAGGATATAAACAGTTCGTGTACGTATACATCAGCGACACTGATGTATCAACGTAACACGAATACAAGGAAAATAATAAACGTGCTGGTATGCATATATATGGGCAATGAACCAATATATGATGCAAAACCAGCAAAGTATCTTTTAGAACAAGAAACACGATCGGGGGCTGAAGCGACAGCAAGACAGGCTTAAACTGAAGCTATGAAAACCCGAGGAGTCCTGTAGGAAGCAGATCTTTATACTGAGGTCATCCAATGGGAGCAGACATGCAGATTCCCACACAGGTGAATGATAATCAGTCACAAGCTGACAGCAGGGGAAGGCAGACAAAGCTATGCAGCTTGCATGGAAAGAGATCAGAACTGCCTGAGCTGCAGCACTACTACTTCCAGCAACACCTGCTGCAGCAGCGATCATTACACCTGGTTCCAGCGATCAGCACAGCCTCCCCGCACAGCTCCGGTCTCTCTATGGGGAGGATCGGGTCTGCGCATGACGTCTGTGACGTCATGGATGATCCTCCCCATAGTGAAGACCGCAGTTGTGCGGGGAGGCTGCGCTGATCGCTGGAACCAGGCTGGGTAGTGTATAAGTGGATAGATCGGGGGTATCAGAGGCAATCGGGGGGTTGTGGCCACTTGCAGTGCAAGTCTCTGGCAGCCTGAAAATCGTCCAGCTGTTGGAGCACTACAAGTCCCAGACAGCACAAAAAAATGTCCATGCCTATGCCCTGAAGCTTTCCTTGAAGCCTGAAGCTTGATGCAGTTCCTGGTGTTTAGGTGTCAGAGGGATGCTTGCCAGAAATGACTTCAGTGAAGTAGCAAGCCTGCAGTGCTAAACCTATGCTTGCTTAAATTCACAATTAATATCCTGTACCCCACAGCTTTACTGTAACCATGGCCGTTTCTACGGCCGTGTGGGGCGTGCCGCCGCCCGGGGCGCTGCTGGTAGGGGGGCGCTGTGATGGAGGGGGGAGCCGCAGCCGCGGGGAGGGCAGCCCGACCTCTCCCTCCCTTCCTCTCCCCGGGCTGCCCTCCGTGCGATCCCCCCTCGGACTGCAGAGTAATGCGCAGGGAAGCGCTGTGCATAACTACTCACCTCGCTGGCTCCAAGCGCTGCTCTCTCGCCGCCAGTCTCCTCTCTCCATACACGCTGATACACACACACGCTGCTAAACAGGAAGCAGCGTGTGTGTGTATCAGCGTGTAGGCAGAGAGAGGAGACTGGCGGCGAGAGAGCAGCGCTTGGAGCCAGCGAGGTGAGTAGTTATGCACAGCGCTTCCCTGCGCATTACTCTGCAGTCCGAGGGGGGATCGCACGGAGGGCAGCCCGGGGAGAGGAAGGGAGGGAGAGGTCGGGCTGCCCTCCCCGCGGCTGCGGCTCCCCCCTCCATCACAGCGCCCCCCTACCAGCAGCGCCCCGGGCGGCGGCACGCCCCACACGGCCGTAGAAACGGCCATGGTTACAGTAAAGCTGTTACTGAACAGCTTCTGTAACAAAAACGCCTGCAAAACCGCTCTGAACTCCCGTTTTTCAGAGCGGTTTGTGTTTTTCCTATACTTTACATTGGAGGCAGAAATGCCTCCGCAATCCAAAAAATGCCTCACTTCGGGAGGATGCGTTTCAGCAAAACGCCTCCCGCTCTGGTGTGCACCAGCCCATTGAAATACATTACCCAAGCATATCTGCAGCCGCAAGTGGATCGCAAAACGCTGCCGAACCGCTCTGGTGTGCACAAAGCCAGATAGTGCTAATGTAGCAGGGTGAATGCTTTGTGGTATTGGTTTGTGCATGCATTTGCATGAGCATTGCCTCATGAATAGCCAATTAGGCCAGATTTGCAATGTCAGACTTGCTAGGGTAAGGCCTCTTTTCCATGGACTGTGAATAGGCAGTGAAATGCCTCTCAAACTCTCACAACTGCTCACTGCTGCCTGGTAACTGCTCACTGCTGCCTGGTATCTGCTCACTGCTGCCTGGTATCTGCTCACTGCTGCCTGGTAAATGCTTGTTGCTGCCTGGTATCTGCTCACTGCTGCCTGGTAACTGCTTGCTGCTGCCTGGTAACTGCTTGTTGCTGCCTGGTATCTGCTCACTGCTGCCTGGTAACTGCTTGCTGAGCACACAGCTCAACAGTCCGTGGAAAAGAGGCCTTAAACTTGGTGTTTGAGCACGCATACATTTTCTCATGCAAAGTACTTCTTCTTCTTGTTTGAAGGTTGAGGCACTTAGTCTATTATATATATAGATAGATAGATAGGGTGCTCTGCTGCCAGTCTCTGTTGTGAAAACTAGACATGGCCATAAGAAAGCTGCTGCTACACCACTCCTTGTGTAAGCCGTGCTCCTCTAGTAGTTAGGATTATGAGCCCCCCTCACCTTCTCCTCCTTCTCGCCCCCTCTGCTCCTGTAAAGTGCACAGCCGCTGCCCAGTGACACTGTCCCGTGCAGGATGCAGAGCTGTATCCCTGCCACCTGTGTTGGAGAGTAGAGCGTTGGAAGTCGCTGTTTTTTTCCCCCCCTCTTTTCTTTTACAGACAGTGCAGGCTCACCTGCAGCCCAAGCGGCTCCCTCTCACATTCACAAGCTTGGAAGGAGGGAGCCACTGCACACCAGCCCGCACTGTCTGACTCTATATGTGCACACATCTTCCCCCTTGCACTCAATTATTTCCTGGTCACAGTAGGCGGGGTCTGCGGACTCAGAGCTTGTCACAAGCAGCTTCAGTAAGGAGGGAGAGAAGGAACATTCGGGATGCCGCCTTTCAGATGCCTTCCGCCTGTAGGCACGTGCCTAGTGTGATTAATGGTAAATTCGGCCCTGGAACACAGGAGCACTCAGGTGCTTGGTATCCTTTAAAGTGGGATTGTCAGCCACAAAATCAAATTCCATTTACCCCCTGTGATAAAACGCGGAAAAGCCACTGCGTCTGCTGAAAGCAAGGTGGCTGATTCCGCGTCCAACGCAGCGGTTTGCACGCGTAGGCACGTGTCTGGTAGTGTGGCAGAACGCGGAAAAGCCGCCGCATGTTCTAATAGCAAAGCGGCTGTTTCCGCGTCCAAGGTGGCAGTTTGTACGCAGCAGCGTGCCTTTGGAGTGGCTGGGTCTGTTAGTCCACATAGATGGATGAAGAGCTACGCGCGCGCGGGCCAGAAGTCAGGACCTTTATACCAGCAGGGGAAGTGTCAGCTGATCAGGACAATCAGCTGATTCCTGCTGGACTCATGATTGGCTGAGTGGCTCGGGCGGGGCAGCAGACTTCAGCTACTATATATTCAGCTTGCTTGTCAGTTGCTGGTTGTCTGCCATTGCAAACACTTTGTGGAAGCATTCAGACCATAGTCAGATCCTTACAGTGTGTTTGAACCAGGAGGACTTGGGAATTCACACTGAGCCAGATTACCTTGTACTGTTTATTTGTTAGACCAGTTCCAGGGTGTTGAGATCAAGGCCCTCACACCCCAGACTAGGAATACTGTGTATCTTCTGTGTATTCTCTAGCATAGTTCCAGGGTGTTGAGATCAAGGCCCTCACACCCAAGACTAGGGAACTGTATTGTCTTTGTGTTATATTCCAGACTAGTTCCAGGGTGTTGACGATCACGGACCTCACACCCAAGACTAGGGAATTGTATTATCATTTATGTTATATTCCAGACTAGTTCCAGGGTGTTGACGATCACGGACCTCACACCTAAGACTAGGGAATTGTATTATCATTTATGTGATGCTCCAGACTAGTTCCAGGGTGTTGTGACTACGGACCTCACACCCAGACTAGGATTGTGCTATTACTGTATTACATTAGCCCAGTCCAGGGCAATACCTTTCATATTAGCTGCAGGGCTTCCTGCAACCCAGCCTCGGTCCCTCGCCCAGGAGTCCACAGGCTACAGGAATATCACCCACAGTCAGGGGTGAATTCCTCAGGAGTCTTAGGCCGCCAGCTCCTCTGGTGGTCTCCACTCAGGGTTGTTACTGTTGCACCAAACACTCTCACTATTCTGGTGTCCAGAGGTTAACAATACATCTGTATTACCGCTGATTCTGCAGATCATCGATAATCAGGCGTATATCTGTATTCTTGGTGGTGCTGCAGATCGCCAAGAATCAGATACTCTGCGTGCTGACACCAATCGTTACACCCCCACTGCACTTTGTTTATTATGCTGCCAGGAATCTCACCCCGCATTGCAAGCACTCTAATCTACTCAGAAACGTTTGTATCGTAATAAATATTATCTCAGTCAGCCAGACTCTATACTCTAGTCATCGCCGTGGAGAAAGCTTGTCATCTCCCCTCCCGCATTCCTGCTCCTCACTGATTGGATGAAAGCAGTTCAATGTGACAGGCTGAGGCTGAAACCTGATGCTGTGCTTACACATGTTTAGAAAGCAAGCCAGAGATAACACTACAGATTGGAGGTAAAAAAAAAAAAAGCAATAAAAAGTAAGGGAGGAAATAACATCAGGATTTGGCTTCAGTCAGAGGGAATAAAAAATGGAAACTCACAGAACAGGAACAGCAGCACTATCTCAAAATCACTTATGTGCAAATCGCTATATGCAAATGATTTATCCAGTCTGTAATGATATGCCTTTAGCTTCTTCAACTTCACACCAGCTTGTGCACAAACAGGTAGTAAAACATACACTCACCAGACGTACTGACTCTTAATCACAGGAGTCAGTATGGGCAGTGAGGGGTTTCTGCCCCCCTCCCAGCTCACTGTAACGATGGGTGTCAACACACAGAGAGAATCTGATTACTGGTGATCTGCAGAATCACTCGCAATGCAGATATACACCAGATTATGGATGATCTGCAGTATCACCAATAATCCGAGTATGTCTAACCTCTGGACACCAGTATAATGTGAGTGTTTGGTGTAACAGTACAACTCTGAGCATAGACCACCAGGAACCCCGGTGGCCTGAGTGACTTGAGGAATACTCCCCTGACTGTGGGGAATATTCCTGTAGCCTGAGGACTCCCTAGAAGAGGGACCCAGGCTGGGTTGCAGGAAGCCCTGCTGCTAATATGAACAGACTTGCCCTAACTAGGTGTGAGGGCCTATTCTCTATGCCCTGGAACCGGGCTAAGGCATAACATAGAACTGACACAGTATCCTAGTCTTGGGTGTGAGGTCCGAAGTCACAACACATTGGAACTGGTCTAGAGCATAACATAGGAATGACACAGTATCCTAGTCTTGGGTGTGAGGTCCGTAGTCACAACACCCTGGAACTGGTCTAAAGCATAACATAGAACTGACACAGTATCCTAGTCTTGGGTGTGAGGTCCATAGTTACAACACCCTTGAACTGGTCTAAAGCATAACATAAAACTGACACAGTATCCTAGTCTTGGGTGTGAGGTCCGTAGTCACAACACCCTGGAACTGGTCTAAAGCATAACAGTAAAGCCACAAGAGTAATCTAGCTCAGTGTGAATTCCCAGGTCCACCTGGCTCTTAACACACTGTAGGATCTGACTGTGGTCTGTGTGCCAACACATAAGCATTCGCAACGGCAGACAACGTGAGACTGAAGGACAAGCAGCTATATAGTGCAGCGCAGATCAGCGCCGCCCAGTCCCCTTCAGCCAACCGCCGTTCGTTCTGGGATCAGCTGACCAGTAAAGTCAGCTGACCCCTTTCTGCTTCCGATAAAGCTTCTGCCTCTCGGCGCGCGCGCGTATTCCTCAGCCTATGTGCACAGGAAGGCTGAACCACATCAGACACATGTCACCGCGCAGAAACCGCCGGGCTGAACGCGGAACTAGCCGCCGCGCCGTCAGAGCACGCGGCGGCTTTTCCGCAATCCTTCACAGTACCCCCCCCCCCCCGGGGAGTGGACTCCGAACACTTCCCACCAGGGTTCCCAGGATGTAAGTCATGGAACTCTTTCCTTAACTCCTCTGCGTGCACGCAACATTCTGGCACCCAAGTCCTATCCTCCACACCATAACCTTTCCAGTGCACCAGATACTGCACGGAGTTCTGCACTAGCCAAAAGTCCAGAATCTTTTCAACCTCATACTCAGGTTGATCATAAATCAACACAGGGGGGGGGAGCGGAATCCACCTGTAGTGCCGGCTTGAGCAATGACACGTGGAAAGATCTTACACCTCACATACTGGTAGGAAGATCTACAGCATAAGTGACAGCATTAATCTTTTTGGTCACTGGAAATGACCCAACAAACCTAGGCCCCAATTTGGGTGACAGTTGTTTCAGTGCCAGATGTCGCGTAGACACCCAGACCAAATCTCCTGGTGAAAAGTCCCATTCAGTAGACCATCTTTTGTCCGCCTGTTTTTTCTGAGACTTGAATGCCTTCCCCAAATTTGTTTTCACCATAGCCCAAATCTGTTTTAACGCCCCCTGCCAATCCTCTAATGCTGGAAAAGGAGTAGATGCCACTGGCAAAGGAGCAAACTTAGGTGACCTTCCCGACACCACCTGAAATGGGGAAAACCCAGAGGACAAACTTTTCAGATTGTTGTGGGCGCAAACTCCGCAAAAGGCAAAAACTTAACCCAGTCGGTTTGCGCATCAGCCACATAACATCTGAGAAACTGTTCCATGGATTAGTTGACTCTTTCAGTCTGGCCATTTGTCTGCGGGTGGTAGCCTGATGAAAATGAAAGATCCATGCCCATTAGATGACAAAATGCCCTCCAGAACTTAGAAACGAATTGGACTCCCCTATCTGACTCCACATTCTCCGGAATGCCATGCAGCCGGAAAATGTGCTGGATGAAGAGATTAGCCAGCTCCTGGGCTGAGGGGAGTCCTTTCAGAGGGACAAAATGGGCCATCTTGCTGAATCTGTCTACCACCACCCAAATGACAGACATGCCTTCTGACCTGGGGAGTTCACCCACAAAATCCATGGACAGATGAGTCCACGGTTCATTTGGCACCGGCAAAGGCTGCAAAGTTCCCACTGGTGCCTGACGGGAAGGTTTACTCCTAGCACACACAGCACACTCTCTCATAAACTCCTTACAGTCCGTGGCTAAAGATGGCCACCATGCACACCTGGCAAGGAGATCCTGTGTCCTGGTGGCCCCTGGATGACCAGCATTTTAGTGAGAATGAAATAACTGTAAGAGCTGTAGGCGAAAAGGCAGGGGCACAAACAACACTCCCTCAGGCTTTCCTTCAGGAACATCCTGCTGATATGGGGCCAGTGTGGCAGCCCAATCCGTCCAGGTTTCTGTGGCTGCCAAAACCACCTTCCGAGGCAGAATAGTCTCGGGTGCTGAGGGCTGTGCTGTCTCGGGCTCGAAACACCTGGACAAGGCATCAGCCTTAACGTTTTTACTACCAGGAGTGTACGTAATTACAAAACTGAATCTGGAAAAGAACAGTGACCACCGGGCCTGTCGGGGACTGAGTCTCTTAGCGTTTTCTATGTACTCTAAATTTTTATGGTCCGTGTAAACTGTGATAATGTGTTCTGCTCCCCAGTGGCGTAGCTACAAACCTCTGGGCCCCGATGCGGAATCTGGATGTGGGCCCCCCCCCCCGGCAACAACAGCCCCCCCTCCCCCGGCAACACCCGACGGATGCACACACATATCAAAATCCCTATAGCCAGCTATAGGTACCCCCAGTATAGGTAGTCAGGCATAGGTAAGCCAGTATAGTTGCCCCCGGTATAGGTGAGATAGGCAGGCGCCGCCGGTATAAGTTAGATAGATAGGTGCCCCCAGTACAGGTTAGCTAGGTGGGTGCCTCTAACATAGGTAGCCAGAATAGTTGCCCCCAGCATAGGTTAGATAGGTAGGTGCCCCCAGTATAGGTTAGTTAGGTAGGTGCCTCCAATATAGGTAGCCAGTTTAGTTGCCACCTGTATAGGCTAGCTAGGTGCCCCCAATACAGGTTAGATAAGTAAGTGCCCCCAGTATAGGTTAGATAGGTAGGTGCCCCCAGTATAAATTAGATTAGGTCGGTGCCCCCCAGTATAGGTTAGATTAGGTAGGTGCCCCCCAGTATAGGTTAGATTAGGTAGCTGCCCCCCAGGATAGATTAGGTAGCTGCCCCCAGGATAGATTAGGTAGGTGCCCCCCAGTATAGGTTAGATTAGGTAGCTGCCCCCCAGGATAGATTAGGTAGCTTCCCCCCAGGATAGATTAGGTAGCTGCCCCCCAGGATAGATTAGGTAGCTTCCCCCCAGGATAGATTAGGTAGCTGCCCCCCAGGATTAGGTTAGATTAGGTAGCTGCCCCCCAGGATAGATTAGGTAGCTGCCCCCCAGGATAGATTAGGTAGCTGCCCCCAGGATAGATTAGGTAGGTGCCCCCCAGTATAGGTTAGATTAGGTAGCTGCCCCCCAGGATAGATTAGGTAGCTTCCCCCAGGATAGATTAGGTAGCTGCCCCCCAGGATAGATTAGGTAGCTGCCCCCCAGGATAGATTAGGTAGCTGCCCCCCAGGATAGATTAGGTAGGTGCCCCCCAGTATAGGTTAGATTAGGTAGGTGCCCCCCAGTATAGGTTAGATTAGGTAGCTGCCCCCCAGGATAGATTAGGTAGCTTCCCCCCAGGATAGATTAGGTAGCTGCCCCCCAGGATAGATTAGGTAGCTGCCCCCCAGGATAGATTAGGTAGCTGCCCCCCAGGATTAGGTTAGATTAGGTAGCTGCCCCCCAGGATAGATTAGGTAGCTGCCCCCAGGATAGATTAGGTAGGTGCCCCCCAGTATAGGTTAGATTAGGTAGCTGCCCCCCAGGATAGATTAGGTAGCTGCCCCCCAGGATAGATTAGGTAGCTGCCCCCAGTATAGGTTAGATTAGGTAGGTGCCCCCCCAGGATAGATTAGGTAGCTGCCCCCCAGGATAGATTAGGTAGCTGCCCCCCAGGATTAGGTTAGATTAGGTAGCTGCCCCCCAGGATAGATTAGGTAGCTGCCCCCCAGGATAGATTAGGTAGGTGCCCCCCAGTATAGGTTAGATTAGGTAGGTGCCCCCCAGGATAGATTAGGTAGCTGCCCCCCAGGATAGATTAGGTAGGTGCCCCCCAGTATAGGTTAGATTAGGTAGGTGTCCCCCAGGATAGATTAGGTAGCTGCCCCCCAGGATAGATTAGGTAGGTGCCCCCCAGGATAGATTAAGTAGGTGCCCCCCAGGATAGATTAGGTAGGTGCCCCCCAGTATAGGTTAGATTAGGTAGCTGCCCCCCAGGATTAGGTTAGATTAGGTAGCTGCCCCCCAGGATAGATTAGGTAGGTGCCCCCCAGTATAGGTTAGATTAGGTAGGTGCCCCCCAGTATAGGTTAGATTAGGTAGGTGCCCCCCAGTATAGGTTAGATTAGGTAGGTGCCCCCCAGGATAGATTAGGTAGCTGCCCCCCAGGATAGGGCAGGTAGGTAGGTGCCCCGTCCCCATAATGGAGGGGGGGGCCGCAGCCGCGGGGAGGGCAGCCCGACCTCTCCCTCCCTACCTCTCCCCGGGCCCCCCCCCCCTCAGATGCAGAGTGAGCGGCTCGCCGCTCACGGAAGCGCTGTAGGCAGAACTCACCTCCGTCCCTGGTTCCAATCGCCGCTGATCTCCTCTCTGTCTGGCTCTGCATAGATGCTGTTACACACGCAGCTTCCTGTTTAGCCGGAAGCTGCGTGTGTAACAGCATCTATGCAGAGCCAGCCAGAGAGGAGATCAGCGGCGAGTGGAACGCAGGGAGGTGAGTTCTGCCTACAGCGCTTCCGTGAGCCGCTCACTCTGCATCTGAGGGGGGGGGGGCCCCCGGGGAGAGGAAGGGAGGGAGAGGTCGGGCTGCCCTCCCCGCGGCTGCGGCTCCCCCCTACCAGCGCGCACGGGCCGCATGGCCCTCCAAACGGAGATGGGCCCCCGGGCCCCTCCCCCGCCTCCTCAGGAGCCGGGCCCGGTCGCCAAGGCGACCGCTGTGACCACGGGCCCTACGCCCTTGCTGCTCCCTCTAGCCAATGTCGCCATTCCTCACAGGCTAACTTGATGGCCAGGAGTTCTCGGTTACCTATATCGTAGTTTCTCTCTGTTGGGGAAAACCTACGAGAGAAGTAGGCACATGGGTGAAGCTTACCCTGTGAACCAGAACGCTGAGACAGCACAGCCCCCACCCCCACCTCTGAGGCATCAACCTCCAGTATGAAAGGGAAGGTGACATCAACATGTCTCAAAATAGTCGCAGAACAAAACAGTTTCTTCAGAGTGTCAAAGGCCATAAGAGCCTCCTCGGACCAGTGGTAAGTATTAGCCCCTTTCTTGGTAAGACTGGTGAGGGGCGCGACCACTGTAGAGTACCCCTTTATAAATCTCCTGTAGTAATTTGCAAAACCCAGGAATCTCTGGATGGCCTTCAAACCCAGAGGCTGCGGCCAGTCCAGCACCGCAGAGACCTTCCCAGGATCCATAGATAGACCCGAGGTGGATATTACATACCCTAAGAAAGCAACAGAGGTCACCTCAAAAATATACTTTTCCAGTTTGGCATACAATTGATTTTATCTTAGTATTTCCAGCACGAACTTGACATGTCTCCGATGCTCTGAAAGAGTAGCTGAAAAGATCAGTATATCATCGAGATATACCAAGGCAAATTTACCCAAAATCGGTCTAAAGACCTTGTTAATCAGCTCTTGGAAGACGGCTGGAGCGTTGCACAACCCGAAGGGCATGACCAGATACTCGTAATGCCCATCGGGTGTATTAAAGGCCGTCTTCCACTCATCACCGTCCCTGATACGTACAAGGTTGTATGCACCCCTCAAGTCCAATTTCGAGAAAATTTTAGCATTGGTGATCTGAGAAAATAAATCGTCAATCAGAGGCAGAGGGTAACGATTTTTTACTGTGATCTTGTTTAGGCCCCGATAGTCAATGCAGGAAGGTAGGCCCCCATCTTTTTTCTTGACAAAATAGAACCCGGCCCCCGCAGGTGACCGAGAGGGGCGGATAAAACCCTTAGCTAAATTTTCTTTGATGTATTCTTGCATTGCCAATTTTTCTGGCCCGGACAAGTTATATAGATGACCCCTAGGGGGCATACAACCAGATCTTAAGTCAATCGGACAATCAAAGGGACGGTGAGGAGGCAGTCTATCTGCTGCCTTAGGTCAAAATACATCAGCAAATTCTTTATACTGCTCTGGCAATCCTTCCACCTGAATTCTGGTGTTACCCATGGTTACCTTCGCCAAACAATGATGATGGCAGCGGGTAGACCAGCTCGTTAGCTGACCAGAGGCCCAATCAATCTGAGGGGCGTGAAGTCGGAACCATGGCAGGCCAAGAATAACCGTGGAAGTTGCCATCCGTAACACAAAAAACTGCAGACTCTCTCTATGTAAAACCCCTATGGTGACCCCCAACTCTGGAGTCTGAGACAAAGGGTATTTACTCTGCAGAGGAGAGTCATCCACCGCAGTAACCAACACTTTATGATCCAATGGGAGAATAGGAATTCCCAATTTTCTGGCAAATTTGTAGTCGATAAAATTGGCCGCAGAGCCAGAGTCAAGAAAGGCCTCAGTAGAAACTGTCTGACCTTCCCAAGAAATGATACATGGGAGGAGCAACCGATCATCATGAAGAGGTAAATTCTGCACGCCTAGGGTATTACCTCTGACTACACCTAGGCAGCAGTGTTTCCCGACTTCTTGGGACAGTTCTGCCCTTTATGACCCTCCTCTGCACAGTACAAACAGGGCTGCTCGGCTTTCCTGCAACTCTGCTCGACCCGAGACAACTTTGACCTACCAATCTGCAAGGGTTAAGAGGGAAGTGACGTAGGCGGAGACGAGGCATAGAAAACATATCTCACACTAATCCTGCCCCAAGTCTGCCTCTGATATCGTAAGCGGCGATCCACTCTAACTGCTAGTGTAATGGCCTCATCAATGGACTTTGGTTCAGGATATCCTAACATCAGACTAGATACTGCATCTGATAATCCTGACAAGAAGCAGTCTAACAGTGCAAATGAGCCCCATCTAGCCGACACCGCCCACTTCCTGAACTCAGCTGCATAAATCTCTACCGAATCCTTGCCCTGCCGCAGAGTCTTGAGCTTCCGCTCAGCGGTCGAAACAATATCCAGATCATCGTAAATTATAGCCATGGCTTTAAAAAATTCCTCCACCGAGGTCAGGGCCTTATCCCCTGGTTGCAGACCATATGCCCAGATCTGAGAATCCCCTGTCAACAGAGTCTTAATAAAGATAATTCTCTGTGCGACAGTACCTGATGAATTAGGTCTTAACTCAAAGTATGATAACACTCGATCTTCTCTGGCACCGGCATGTGTAAATCGGTAACAAGAGGGGACGGCACTGCATTAACAGTCGTCTGAAGGGCTTGTATAGACCCAGACAAAGCATTGATCTGGGTCTGATGACTATCCAGCACGCTGATGCAATTCTCCACCGAGGTGATGAGTGCAAGCAGACGACTGTCAAGTGCGTCCATATTGTTTGGGTCTGCCATTCTGTAATGATGGGTGTCAACACGCAGAGAGAATCTGATTACTGGTGATCTGCAGAATCACCCGCAATGCAGATATACACCAGATTATGGATGATCTGCAGTATCACCAATAATCCAAGTATGTCTAACCTCTGGACACCAGTATAATGTGAGTGTTTGGTGTAACAGTACAACTCTGAGCATAGACCACCAGGAACCCCGGTGGCCTGAGTGACTTGAGGAATACTCCCCTGACTGTAGGGAATATTCCTGTAGCCTGAGGACTCCCTAGAAGAGGGACCCAGGCTGGGTTGCAGGAAGCCCTGCTGCTAATATGAACAGACTTGCCCTAACTAGGTGTGAGGGCCTATTCTCTATGCCCTGGAACCGGGCTAAGGCATAACATAGAACTGACACAGTATCCTAGTCTTGAGTGTGAGGTCCGTAGTCACAACACCCTGGAACTGGTCTAAAGCATAACATAGAACTGACACAGTATCCTAGTCTTGGGTGTGAGGTCCGTAGTCACAACACCCTGGAACTGGTCTAAAGCATAACATAGAACTGACACAGTATCCTAGTCTTGGGTGTGAGGTCCGTAGTCACAACACCCTGGAACTGGTCTAAAGCATAACATAGAACTGACACAGTATCCTAGTCTTGGGTGTGAGGTCCATGGTCACAACACCCTGGAACTGGTCCAAAGCATAACATAGAACTGACACAGTGTCCTAGTCTTGGGTGTGAGGTCCGTAGTCACAACACCCTGGAACTGGTCTAAAGCATAACATAGAACTGACACAGTATCCTAGTCTTGGGTGTGAGGTCCGTAGTCACAACACCCTGGAACTGGTCTAAAGCATAACATAGAACTGACACAGTATCCTAGTCTTGGGTGTGAGGTCCGTAGTCACAACACCCTGGAACTGGTCTAAAGCATAACAGTAAAGCCACAAGAGTAATCTAGCTCAGTGTGAATCCCCAGGTCCACCTGGCTCTTAACACACTGTAGCATATGACTGTGGTCTGTGTGCTAACACATAAGCATTCGCAACGGCAGACAACGTGAGACTGAAGGACAAGCAGCTATTTAGTGCAGCGCAGATCAGCGCCGTCCAGTCCCCTTCAGCCAACCGCCGTTCGTTCTGGGATCAGCTGACCAGTAGAGTCAGCTGACCCCTTTCTGCTTCCGATAAAGCTTCTGCCTCTCGGCGCGCGCGCGTACTCCTCAGCCTATGTGCACAGGAAGGCTGAACCACATCAGACACATGTCGCCGCGCAGAAACCGCCGGGCTGAATGCGGAACTAGCCGCCTCGCCGTCAGAGCAAGCGGCGGCTTTTCCGCAATCCTTCACACTCACGAGCTTCTCACACACTCTCTGGACCCCCACTACAGAGGTTTCTGTAGTGGGGTCCAGAGAGTGTGTGAGAAGCTCGTGAGCTAGGAGGGGGGGCAGAAACGCCTCACTGCCTATACTGACTCCTGTGATTAAGAGTCAGTACGTCTGGTGAGTGTATTTTTTACTACCTGTTTGTGCACAAGCTGGTGTGAAGTTGAAGAAGCTAAAGGCATATCATTACAGACTGGATAAATCATTTGCCTATAGCGATTTGCACATAAGTGATTTTGAGATAGCGCTGCTGTTCTTGTTCTGTGAGTCTGGTAGGGGATGTGGTGATCCTTACAGTAGCGATATCTGCATCAAGAATCAATAGTTGTCTATAACAAAGAAGATATTTTGTATTGTCTCCATTAATCCGGCGCAGTGTTTAATATTTTTATAAAAAATGGAAACTGCCAGGAACAGGATTATTTTCATTTACTTTATAAAATTCACTGAAATCAAAACATGGACAGTACAATACATCTGTTATGTAAGTAGATCAAGTATTTATCTACTAAAATATATGTTTTTTTTTCCTGGCATAATATGACTGACCCTGCTGCTTTAAGGGGAAAAAAATCCTTTCCTGACTCCATGTGGCAGTCAGATCAAATCCCTGAATCAAATCTGCTGGCAAAATTACCTGGCAATTATAGCTGTGAATGTCCTTCAATGCAAGGAAAGCATCCAAGCCTCCTACAAATGCAGATATGGAATTTGTCATAGCTACCTCCTGTGGAATACTACTCCACATTTTAACTACTCTTACTGTAAAGAACACCTTCCTAAATGGTTGGCAAAACCTTTTTTCCTCCATACGCAGGTCATGTCTTTTGTCCTTTGTACAAGCCTTGGGACAAAAAGCTCATCTGCTAAGCTTTTGTATTGGCCCTAATGTATTTATACATATTAATCAGGTCACCCTGTCTTTTTTCCAAGCTAAATGGCCTTACTATGGTGTAGTGCCCAATACTGCATGTTCAGCTGCAATTCCCATGGGCGAGGATAATTATACTACAGCAATCTGTCATTTTAAGTGGGATGAAACTCAAATTTCATCTATGGACTAAACCATTAAACACTGTATAAAACTAATAATAAATATATTATTGGTTTCCACGCTGCTGGAAGGGTTAATAAATAAAACTCCCATTTTATTCATAAGCTAACTGATAAGATTGCCATTGCCTTTCAAAATTATCAGATTGTGTTGAGCAGCTATAAGAAAGAGTAAACATCTTTTCCTTTTTTTAAATTAATTTTCTTCCTGTGATTAACGATTTAGACCAAAAAAAATAAGTTTGAGTTGATACCACTATAACAATAGATAAAAAACACTATTACTCTATTACAACTTTAATTTTCTTAACTTGTATTCACAATTCTTCCTAACATACAGTGGGATGCGAAAGTTTGGGCAACCTTGTTAATCGTCATGATTTTCCTGTATAAATCGTTGGTTGTTGCGATAAAAAATGACAGTTAAATATATCATATAGGTGACACACACAGTGATATTTTAAAAGTGAAATGAAGTTATTATCATCCAATTATGAGAAAGAGTATTTAAGAGGGTCCATTGTAAGTTTCCCTTCCTCTTTTAATTTTTTCTGAAGAGTAGCAACATAGGGGTCTCAAAACAACTTTCAAATGACCTGAAGTCAAAGATTGTTCACCATCATGGTTTAGGGGAAGGATACAGAAAGCAGTCTCAGAGATTTCGGCTGTCTGTTTCCGCAGTTAGGAACATATTGAGGAAATGGAAGACCACAGGCTCAGTTCAAGTTAAGGCTCGAAGTGGCAGACCAAGAAAAATCTCAGATCGACAGAGTCAACGAATGGTGAGAACAGTCAGAGTCAACCAACAGACCAGCACCAAAGGCCTACAACATCATCTTGCTACATATGGAGTCACTGTGCATCGTTCTACTATTCGGTGCACTTTACACAAGAAGATGCTGTATACGAGAGTGATGCAGAGGAAGCCTTTTCTCCGCCCACAGCCGCTTGAAGTATGCTAAAGCACATTTGGACAAGCCAGCTTCATTTTTGAATAAGGTGCTGTAGACTGATGAAACTAAAATGTAGTTATTTGGGCATAACAAGGGGCGTTATGCATAGAGAAATAGAATACAGCATTCCAAGAAAAACACCTGCTACCTACAGTAATATATGGCGGTGGTTCCATCATGCTGTGGGGCTGTGTGGATAGTGTAGGAGCTGGAAATCTTGTCAAAGTTGAGGGACGCATGGATCCACTCAGTATCAGCAGATTCTGGAGACCAATGTCCTGGAATCAGTGACAAAGCTGAAGTTGTGCTGGGGCTCGATCTTTCAACAAGACAACGACCTTAAACACTGCTCAAAATGAAATGAAGTTTATTGGATTTATTGGATTTACAGAAAGTGTGCAATAATTGTTAAAACAAAATTAGTTACAACAAAAAGGAAATGTGTGCATCAACCAAGTTTAACCCTAACAAATCTGGCTTTGCAAATTTGGCCTAATTGGCTTATCATGAGGCATTGCTCGCATGCCAAATTATGCGGGGTCAAAAACCAATACCGCAAAGCGGTTGCCCTGCGGGAATTAGTTCATGCTACATTAGCACTATCCAGGAGCGCCACGGGGAGGCTTCCCAATGCCCCCATACAACCAGCTCTCTCACTGCATGGAACCCACACAGCGGCACCCCGAAGGGGGAGGCTGGGAGGTGCAAGCGACCCTTCCAGCATGGCCAGTGGCCAGACCTCCCAAAATTAAAAAACAGGCACTTACCTTAAAGAGACACTGAAGCGAGACTAAATCTCGCTTCAGCTCTCATATATAGCAGGGGCACGTGTGCCCCTGCTAAAACGCCGCTATCCCGCGGCTAAACGAGGGTCCCTGACCCCCCAACCCACCCCCCGCAAACCTTGGTCGGAAATCTGGTCGCAGATTAGCCCTTCCTAGAGGCAGGGCTAATGGCTGCAGCCCTGCCTCACAGCGCGTCTATCAGACGCGCATCGCCGCCTCTCCCTCTCCCCTCTCAGTGAAGGAAGACTGAGAGGGGCGGGGGAGAGGCGGAGATACGCGCTGACAGACGCGCATGGGGCAGGGCTGCGGCGGTTAGCCCTGCCCCAACCAGGAAGCGCTCCCCCGCATTACGGAGGGGATTTGGGGGGACAGGGACCCCCGTTAAGCCGCGGGATAGCGGCGTTTTAGCAGGGGCACACGTGCCCCTGCTATATATGAGGTCTGAAGCGAGATCTATTCTCGCTTCAGACTCTCTTTAACCCTCTGGGCGATACAATTAGATCGCCCAGGAGGGGGCGCAGCACTTTTTTAAAATTCTTTTTATTTTTTAAATCATGTAGCGAGCCCTGGGCTTGCTACATGATAGCCGCTGTGCAGCGGCATCCCCCCACCCACTCCGATCGCCTTCGGCGATAAGAGTAAGCAGGAAATCCCGTTCAGAACAGGATTTCCTGCTGGGCTTCCCCGGTCGCCATGGCGACTGGGCGGGATGACGTCACCGACGTCATGGACGTCGTGACGTCAGAGGGAGTCCCGATCCACCCCTCAGCGCTGCCTGGCACTGATTGGCCAGACTGCGCAAGGGGTCGGGGAGGGGGGGGGGGGGGGCTGCGCGGCACGGCGGCGAGCAGCGGATCGGCGGCGAGCGGCGGCGATCGGAAGTTACACGCAGCTAGCAAAGTGCTAGCTGCGTGTAACAAAAAAAAATTATGCAAATCGGCCCACCAGGGCCTGAGAACTCCTCCTGCGCGACATACCCCGAGCTCAGCTCAGGATTATCGCCCAGGAGGTTAACGTCCATTGCGTTCTTTTGCATGTGCATGACCTGGGCGCGACACATTGGAAAGCGGTGAAGCATGGGCCCCCTGAGGGGTAGCTCTCACGCAACACTCCTGAGGGGGGGGGGAAGGTCAGGCGCAAACAGCCAGCTCGAGGGCGCTCACCTCCTAGGACAAGCCATCCACCACCCATCTCCAAAGGATAGAAATGCAATACTGATTACAACAAAAAGGAAATGTGTGCATCAACCAAGTTTAACCCTAACAAATCTGGCTTTGCAAATCTGGCCTAATTGGCTTATCATGAGGCATTGCTCATGCAAATATGCATTTGCTTTCGCATGCCAAACTATGCAGGGTCAAAAACCAATTCCGCAAAGCAGTTGCCCTGCGGGAATTAGTTCATGCTACATTAGCACTATCCATGAGCGCCACGGGGAGGCTTCCCAATGCCCTCATACAACCGGGGGGAACGCACACAGCGGCACCCCAGAGGGGGAGGCTGGGAGGTGCAGGCAACCCCCCAGCGTGGCCAGCGCCGGGAAGAGCCGCCCGCACCCACCTCCCAAAATTAAAAACAGGCACTTATCTTAACGTCCATTGTATTCTGCTACATGAGCATTAACTTGGTGGCACCGCGTGAGAAAGGAGTGAAGCATGGGTCACCCCAAGCTTTGAAGCTCAGGGCTGGCTTACACACAACACTCCAGTGGGGGGGCGGGGGGGGGGGGAGTAAAAAATGCAAAAGTAAAAAATCACTCTTACTTTTCTTCTCCATAAAATATCATTACCCAGTTTCCCTGGCTCTTATTTGGTACATGTGCCACCCAAAGGAAGTTGCAGGGCATGCTGGTTCTTTTTTTCCTTCTTTACTGTCCCCTAAGACATAACTAATGCAGCCTGATTGGCTGAGGCCTCTTTCCATTATGCTTGTCCCTCCCACACCTCTGTTCCTCTCTGATTGGCCAATATTTCTCATGCTGAGACAATGCACTTTCTACTGCAGAGCTGGGTGGGAGTGTCTAAAGACTGGGAGGAGGGCGAATGATACACAGACAGAGTAAGGGAGGAAATTATGCCAGGATTGACTTCAAGATAGACACAGTCAAAATGGAAATCCTGAGAAGGATTTGCTTTTTTTTTTTACTATAGAAAAATCACTAAAATCAAAATGTGGACTGTGCAATACATATGTTACTGGCAAGAAAAGAGAGCAAACCTGCAACAGTGAACTTTAAAGTGACAGTACATTCAAAAGAACCCCACATAAGGAGGATGTTATATTTCTCCAAATCCAACAATCTTGTACAATTGGCATCTAGCTTCAAGACCCCAATCAAAAACTCACCATTCCCAGGGTATATGAACCTCACACATCATAGGGAGACGGCAGGTCATGCCCACATTACCAACTACTAATCGGGGACAAAAGGTTGCAAACCTCAGTAATCGTATTTTACATTATGCATTGTTAAAGCAGTATAAAACTCTGACATAATATTCAATAAAAACATGTTTTCCTACTTTTTATATCCCATACAGTTATAATATTTGCTTTTGTGCATAAGTATTATTATTCATTTAGAAATTACAAGTTCACAAAGTACAAAGTTTTTGCTCTGAGATTTGACATTGCATTTTATTCACAACTGGTTAAAGATGGCCCGAACGGTTCGACCGCGAACTTATTCGCACGAACTTCGGTGGTTTGCGTTCGCGGTGAACCTCAAATTATATGCAAGTTTGACCCGCCCCCTATACTAAATCATTAGGGTCAACTTTGACCCTCTACATCACGGTCAGCAGACAGAGGGTAGCCAATCAGGCTACACTCCCTCCTGGAGCCCCCCCCCCCCCTTCTAAAAGGCAGGCAGCATCAGCCTTTTCACTCACTCGTGTAGCTGCAGTAACTAGAGAAGGGAGAGAACCTGCGTTAGGCTTGTTAGGATGCTCCTTCTTGCTGATACTTATTGCTAAAAAGCACTCCTCATCCTCAACAGCTCTTTTGAGAGCTAATGTTGTTCTTGTGATCTATTTTTTTTTGTGTGTCCCACAGACACTTGTGTTGCATATACAGCCCTGTCAGTCAGTCACAGCTGCTGGACCAGTCATGCCACTGCCAGGCTCAGCACATTCAGTGACTACCTGTGTGTGTGTGTGTGTGACAGCTGCACATTTGTAATACCAATCACTGCATACCCACCTGTTCAGTGCACCTACCTACCTATGTGAGCGCACGCAGTGTTATATACCAGTCAGTCGATGCACCTGTTGATGGTACCTGTGTGTGTGACAGCTGCACATTTGTAATACTGGTCATTGCATAATTGTTCACAGTACCTGTGTGACCGCACGCTGTGTAATATACCAGTCCGTGCATACCTGTTAACTTCACCTGTGTGACAGCTGCACATTGTATGGTAATACCAGTCACTGCATATCTTTCACTGCACCTGTGTGACTGCACATTGTATTAGTCAAGTCCATGCATACCTTTCACTTCACCCCCACCCCCCGATATGGACAAAACAACAGGCAGAGGCAGAACCAGAGGCAGACCCAGAGGCAGGCCACCAGGCAGGTCTGTTCGAGGTCGTACTGACGTGATTTCGTGCTCAGAAGAAGGCACGTCTCATCAACTCTCAATATTGTCAGGACGTGGTTGACTATTTAACACAGAACACCTCATCTTCAGCAGCCACCAGTGATACTACAAGCACCACATCCGCTGCATTTGACACTTCGCAGGAGTTATTTGGTGGGGAATTCACTGATTCACAGCCATTATTGTTACAACAAAATGAAGGCGCTAAGCAAGTTACACCACCTCATATGTCTGAGTTAGGCGACACTATGGATGTAAGGTGTGAGGAGGAGGATGATGAAGTACCTGCTGTTGCAGTTTATGAGGTGTCTGAGGCAAGCGAAGCAGGGGAGGATGATTATGATGATTATAATGATACGGATGTCATGTGGGTTCCCAATAGAGGAGATGAACAGGGGGACAGTTCAGAGGGGGTGTCAGAGAGGAGTAGGAGGAGACGAGTTCCTAAAAGAAGCAGGGGGCCACCTATGGACAGCCAGCCAACATGCCCTTCAACGACAGCTGCAGACCTCCTCTCCTCCTGCTACATCCTCTTCGCTGTCGTCCTCCTCCTTGGCTGAGTGGCAGTTCAACTCTACTGGTGCTGCGATCTCCTCTCCAGCTACACAGCCCCAGCTCCCCAGGGCCTATGCTGCATGCCAGGTACGACGATGTCACGCCATCTTAGACATCTCTTGCCTCAAAGCGGAGAGTCACACAGGAGCAGCTATCCTGGCTGCTCTGAACAAACAGGGGGATAAGTGGCTGACCCCGCACCAACTAGAGATCGGCAACGCGGTGTGTGACAACGGCAGCAATCTCATTTCGGCTTTGAATTTGGGAAGGTTGACATATGTACCCTGCAAGGCACATGTGCAGAATCTCATAATTCAGAGATTTGTGTGTAAGTACCCAGGTTTACAGGACGTCCTGAAGCAGTCCAGGAAGGTGTGTGGGCATTTCAGGCGGTCTTACACGGCCATGGCACGCTTTGCCGATATTTAGCGGAGAAACAAATTGCCGGTGAGATGCTTGATTTGCGATAGCCCGACTCGCTGGAATTTAATGCTCCTGATGTTCAACTGCCTGCTACAACAGGAGAAGCCATCAAACAGTATCTCTACAACTACAGTCAAAGGACATGCTCTGGGGAGATGGGGATGTTCAGGCCGGAGTACTGGACACTCATGCGAAATGCCTGCAGGCTCATGCAGCTGTTTGAGGAGGTGACAAACCTAGTGAGTCGCAGTGAAGGCAACATCAGCGACTTGATCCCGTATGCTTTCTTCCTGGAGCTTGCCGTGCGTAGAGTGGTGGATCAAACTGTGGAGAAGCGTGAACAGGAGCAGGAGGAAGAGTTGTGGGATCAATTCTCAGCAGAAGTAAATTATTCCTCAACACCTGCGGCAGCACAGATGGGGGAGGAGGAGGAGTAAGAGTCGTGTGGTTAAAAGGAGAGTAGTCAGATGATGAGGAAGGTGGAGGTTTTTTTTGGGAGGAGGAGGAGGCTGAAGAATAACCGCAGCAAATGTCGCAGAGCTGGGGGGAGGAAGAGAACTTACCTGACATCACTGAGGAAGAGGAAGAGGAGATGGATAGTATGTCTGCATCCACAGATGGTGTCTTTCATGCTGTCCAGCCAGTTGAGGCACCCCCGTATAAAAAAACACTCAAGGGGAATGAGCTGTACTGGGTGGCCACGCTACTAGACCCTCAATATAGGCACAAAGTGGCGCAGATGTTTCCAAATCACCAGAAGGCAGAAAGGAAGCAGCACTTGCAGAAAAAGCTGGCAACTATGCTTTACAGTGCGTTTAAGGGCACAACAGAATAAAGGTGCCACTGCCAGTAATCCTCCTCCTCTCATGTCCACGCAGGCAAGGACAGGATGCTCTAGCGATCTCATGGTAATGTCGGACATGCGGGCATTCTTTAGTCCAACGTCTCGCCTTAGCCCTTCCAGATCCTCCCTCCACCAATGCCTCGACCGGCAGGTAGCCGACTACCTAGCCTTAAGTGTGGATGTAGACACTGTGAGCAGCGATGAACCCCTGGACTACTTGGTGCACAGGCTTGACCTGCTGTGGTCAGAGCTGTCACAATTTGCCATCCAACTTCTGTCTTGCCCTGCCTCAAGCGTCCTGTCAGAAAGGACCTTCAGTGCAGCTGGAGGCATTGTCACTGAGAAGTTGCCTAGGTCAAAAAAGTGTTCAGTGCCTCACCTTTATCAAAATGAATGAGGCATGGATCCCAGAGGGCTACTGCCCGCCCGAAGACTAAGTCAGTCCCCACACACAGCATCTCTGCCTGCACGCCGTGTAACTGCCTGCCCCATGGCTAAGTCAGTCCCCACACAGCATCTCTGCCTGCAGGCCGCTTGACTGCCTTCTCCGCCACCACCAACAGGGTCCAGGACTCCAGGCGGATTCCTGAATTTTTAAGCAGCGGCCGCTATAATATTTTTTCTGGTGCGTGTACATGCCTGCCTAATTTTTCTGGCTGCGCTGCAGCTGCAACAACAAAACAAAAGGCATGTACATGTGTCAATTCCCCTTCTTGATCGTTACCTTGCCGCGGTGAAGGGGCTTGCGTATCACAATGAAGCAATGATCGCCTGCTATATGAGTGTCTTGTGGGGGGGGGGGGGGGCACACCCAAGATAATAAGGTCGTTGCCTCATTGTGGACAGACCAAATTCGATCAGTCATTGAGCTACCTCAGCCCGGCAACCATATGGGCTGGAAAGCCGCCATCACCTGCACTCTCGTCATGGTGCGCACCAGTCCAGCATGGCCGTCACTACACAAACAGCTGTTTGCAGTCACTGCATACCAGGGGCGGCGCCAGGGGGGGTGCTTTGGGTGCTCAAGCACCCCCTAGAATTGTCCAAGCACCCCCAAAGCACCCCCTGGTGTGAACTGACTTCAGGCGTCTAAGAGACGCCGAGTCAGTTCACAGCGACAGCCCGAAGCAGCAGAGCAGGGCTACGGTAAGATGGCTTCCGAAAGCTCTGCTCTGCAGACTTCGAGTCTACAGTGCAGGGCTTCGGGCGGCCATTTTCCCATAGCCCTGCTCCCAGCACGGGGTAATGCAGGCAGGCAGGAAGTCACGTGACGTCGGGAAGGAAGAGTGTGGCGAACATTACAGAAAGTCGGTGCGTAATCGCCAACGATTTTCGTATGGTCCTGCACAATTACTGTCAGTCCTGTGTAAATGTACAATAGATGTCCTTTTCCTCTCTTCTCTTAAAAGCAGAGTGTGAGAGATCGCGGAAAAGCCGCCGCGAGTGCTACTGAGCAGGCGGCTGATTCCGCGCCCAGTGCGGCGGTTTGCACGCGGTAGCGTGTGTCTGGCGGCAGAGCGGAACGCAGAAAAGCCGCCGCATGCAACAACGGTCAGGCGGCTGATTCCGCGTCCAGCGCGGCAGTTTGCACGCAGCAGCGTGCAGCTGGTGTGACTGAGCCTGTTAGTTCACGCACGCGCACGCCAGAAGTCAGGACCTTTATGCCAGCAGGAGATGTGTCAGCTGATCAGGATAATCAGCTGATTCCTGCTGGACTCCTGATTGGCTGAGTGGTTCGGGCGGGGCGGCAGAGTCCTGCAACTATATATACAGCTTGCTTGTCAGTTGCTGGTTGTCTGCCGTTGCGATCACTACGTGGAAGCACTCAGACCTTTAGTCAGATCCTACAGTGTGTTAGAACCAGGTGAACCTGGGAATTCACACTTAGCCAATTTACTTGTACTGTTAATCTGTGTTATTATTCAGACTAGTTCCAGGGTGCTGAGACCAAGGACCTCGCACTCAGACTAGGCATTGTTTGATATCTGTTATGACTTATTGCTTTTTCTGACTACTCCTCTGTCTTCTGATTTGGTACCTCGCATATCTGACTCTTGTTGCCGACCTCTGCCTGATTTCCGATTACTCTTCTGCCTTCCGTTCCTGTTCTGCTGCCGTCATCTCTGTTGCTGAACCTCTGCCTGTCTGACCTTTCTCCCTTCAGTGGAACGTCTCCCACTGGAGGGTTATCTCTGAGGCTTGCCTCTCCGAGACGCCTGCCCCAAGCAGACGATTACTGCTAGGGGTCGAGATTCCTCACTCTGCCTGGTTAGAGGATCTCACGCATGGGGTTCCTATTCAGAGGTAACCACACCTCTGAGGAATTGCCGTGTGGTGAATATTTCCACACTTCTGTGATTTATATTACTGTCTTTATTGTGTTCTTTTGCTGGTGCCCAGAGGTTAGCAATATATCGGATTATCGGTGATACTGCAGATCATCAATAATCGGGTATATATCTGCATTCTTGGTGATACTGCAGATCGCCAATAATCAGATTCTCTCTGCGTGCTGATACCGATCGTTACAGAATGGCAGACCAAACCCAAATGGACGCACTCCGCAGCCGTCTCGATGCACTCACCACTACGGTGGAAAATCACACCCGAGTGCTGGACAGTCACCAGACTCAAATCAACGCTTTGTCTGGGACTGTACAAGTTTATCAGACGGCTGTGGATACCGTGCGATCTCCTTATAGCACAGACATACGTATGTCTGTACCTGAAAGGTTTTCTGGCCACAGATCTGACTTTCGAAACTTTAAAAACCGAGTGTTGTCATACTTTGAGTTGAAACCTAGTACTTCAGGAACTGTAGCTCAGAGAATTACGTTTATCAAGACACTATTGTCAGGAGATTCCCAGACTTGGGCATATAGTCTTCAGCCAGGTGATGGCGCGTTAGTGTCAGTTGAGGCGTTCTTTAAAGCTATGGCCATAATTTACGATGATCCGGATATTTCCTCGACTGCAGAGCGGAAGCTCAAGACATTGCGGCAGGGCAGAGATCCGGTCGAAAATTACGCAGCTGAGTTCAGAAAATGGGCAGTTTCAGCTAGATGGGACTCATTTGCATTATTAGACTGTTTTTTATCAGAGCTGTCAGACGCGGTCTCAGAGTTGATGTTGAGCCATCCTGAGCCCAAATCCCTCGATGAGGCCATTTTATTGGCCATCAGAATCGATCGTCGTGTACGATACCAAAGACAGACCCGGGGTAGGAACAATATGCGATACTTGACCTTTGCAGCGTCTCCTTCTGTTCCACCTCTACCTGCTTCACCTCCACCGGAACCAATGCAAATTGGTCGGTCAAGATTGTCTCGGGTGGAGCGGAGACACAGAGATACAGAGCAGCTCTGTCTGTACTGTGCAGAGGGGGGTCATAAAGTGCAGAAATGTCCCAAGAAGTCGGGAAACGCTGCTGCCTAGGTGTAGTCGGAGGTAATACCCTAGGCGCGCAGTCATTACTTCTAGATGATAAACGTTTCCTTCTCCCTTGCACTATATCCTGGCAGGATAAGACTGAGACTACTGAGGCCTTCATAGATTCTGGCTCAGCAGCTAATTTTATGGATTATGAATTTGCTAAGAAATTGGGGATTCCGATCTCCCCACTAAAACAACAGATTCGGGTCACTGCGGTGGACGATTCCCCTCTGCAGAGTAATCACCCTCTTTCCCAGATCCCAGACTTGGGGGTCACAATAGGGGTGTTGCATAAAGAAAGTTTATCGTTTTTTGTGTTACGAATGGCAACCTCCACGATCATTCTTGGCATGCCATGGTTACAAATACACTCGCCTCAGATCAATTGGGCTATGGGTCAGCTAACTAGCTGGTCTGCCCATTGCTATCATCATTGTCTAGTGAAAGTAACCTTTGGTAAAACCAAGATTCACATGGAGGGATTGCCAGATCAGTATTCAGAATTTGCAGACATGTTCTGTCCCAAGTCAGCAGATAAACTTCCTCCACACTGTCCCTTTGATTGCCCCATTCATCTTAGGTCTGGTTGTATGCCCCCTAGAGGTCATCTCTATAATTTATCTGGGCCAGAGAAGTTGGCCATGCAGGAGTACATCCGAGAAAACTTAGCTAAAGGTTTTATTCGCCCTTCTCGATCCCCGGCAGGGGCAGGGTTCTTTTTTGTGAAAAAGAAAGATGGAGGCCTATGGCCCTGCATTGATTATCGGGGTCTAAATAAGATTACAGTAAAAAATCGCTATCCTTTGCCTTTAATAGACAATTTATTTACTCAAGTCACCAATGCTAAGATTTTCTCAAAACTGGATTTGAGGGGTGCTTACAACCTTGTGCGGATCAGGGACGGTGATGAATGGAAGACGGCCTTTAACACTCCCGACGGGCACTTCGAGTACTTAGTGATGCCCTTCGGGTTGTGTAATGCCCCGGACGTCTTTCAAGAGCTGATTAACGAAGTCTTTAGAGAGGTGTTGGGCAAATTCGTCTTAGTATACCTAGACGACATACTAATCTTTTTGCCCAACCTCTCAGAGCACAGAAATCATGTTAAGTTTGTGTTACGGAAGTTGAGACAAAACATGCTGTACGCTAAGCTGGAGAAATGCATTTTCGAAGTAACCTCTGTTGACTTTCTGGGGTGTGAAGATACGCGGAAAAGCCGCCGTTTCTCAAGGTGAGGCGGCTGTTTCTATGTCCAGCATGGCGTCACAACACGAAAAAAAAACCGCCACAGGCCGCATAGACAGAGCGGCGGAATCCGCATTGGGAGCGGCGGAATCCGCATCGGAGACGGCGAACTTGCCGCATGGCAGTGGTCCTGACAAAAGGGTTGAGCATGGGGAAGTCGCCGCTGGTGTAGTGAGCGGTGCGGCGGCTCCCACGCTCGGTTCGCTGGATACATTGCAAAACAGTACTGGTGTGGCTGGGACTGATAGTCCACCAAGATGCAGAGTGACACGCGCGCGCGCACAGAGACAGAGCTTATATAACAGCCAGAAGTGAGTCAGCTGACCAGGCCGGTGGTAGCACGCAGACCTGAGTCAGATCCGAAAGTGTGCCGGGACCAGCTGGAGCTGTAATCCTACACTTAGCTAGAATTGTTGATAGTTTAAAGTACTAGTTTGATTGTGATTATCTGTTATGACCTTCTGCCTGCCTGACCATTCTCCTGAAATCTGATCCTGTACTTTGTCATTCTGATACTCTGTTGCCGAATCCCGGCTCGTCCTTAGACTCTGCATCTGCCTTCTGATTTTGTACCTCGATATTTCTGATACCCTGTTGCCGAACCCTGCCTGTACTTTAGACTTCGCCTCTGCCTTCTGAATCTGTACTTTATCTGTCCGTGTGTTTACGAACTGGCTTGTCCGACCTCGAGAACCGACCTTACTGTTAGAGGCGGTTCCCAGTCCTGATAGTGACACTGCCTCTTGAGTGTCACTCTCGTTCTGTCGTTCCTTCTCTCAGCCTGACTCCTCCCTCCAGGAGAGTCCAGAAGGAATTAGGCAGTACTCCTTACTGCTCTGAGGCCCAGTCCTCTATATATTACTGTTTGCACCAAACACCCTCACTCTACTCAGGTGTCCAGAGGTTAGCTGGTATATCGGATTATCGGTGATACTGCAGATCATCTATAATCTGGTATATATCTGTATTCCCAGTGATACTGCAGATCACCGGTAATCAGATCCTCTCTGTGTTACACCGATCGTTACAGAACGCCAGACCAAAAAACAGATGGACGCACGCGCTGACCCTCTGGGTGTGCTTGCCACTTCGGTGGATAACATCCATCAAGCACTGGGCCAGCACAAAGCATTAATTGATGCCCTATCAGGCTCTGTGCGAACCCTCCAGACGTCAGTTTATTCGGTGCGATCCCCTCTTAGTGATGACATACGTATGCCCGTACCTGATAAATTTTCCGGCCACAAGTCTGACTTTCGGAATTTTAAGAGTAGAGTGTTATCGTATTTTGAGTTGAGACCCCGATCCTCGGGGACTGAGACCCAACGGGTCATATTTATTAAAACCTTGCTATCTGGTGACTCCCAGACCTGGGCGTACAATTTGCCTGTCGGTGACTTAGCCCTTACCTCTGTGGAGGAATTCTTTAAAGCCATGGCGGTAATTTACGATGATCCAGACCTTGCCTCGACTTCTGAGCGGAAGCTCAAGCTTTTACGTCAAGGCAAGGGTCCGGTCGAAGATTACGCGGTGGGACACTTACGCCCTGCTAGATTGTTTTTTTTGTCAGGGCTGTCCGATGAGGTCTCTGATCTGATGCTAAGTCAGCCCGAGTCCAAAACAGTCGATGAGGCCATCTCAGTGGCCATCCGAATTGACCGCAGGCTGCGCTACCAAAAACAGACCAGGGGTAGTCATCGCGACAGAGTAGTGTCTTACGCTACACCTCAGGTAGCATCTCCTTCCTCAGTCTCATCTGCTCTAGTCTTACCTCCACCCGAGCCTATGCAGATAGGTCGATCAAAATTGTCCCAGGTGGAGCGAAGACGGAGGATGACGGAACAGTTGTGCCTGTATTGCGCTGAGGGGGGGCATAGGGTACGAAACTGTCCTAATAAGCCAGGAAACGCTACCGCCTAGGAGTTGTAGGGGGTAACATCCTAGGCGCCCGTCTCATACCCCTAAAAGAAAAATGTTTGCTCCTTCCATGTACGATTACATGGGAGGACAAATCTGAAGCCACAGAGGCCTTTGTTGATTCAGGCTCAGCGGCTAATTTTATGAGTTCCGAGTTTGCAGTGAAGTTGGGCATTCCGCTCACCCCAGTAGAACCACCTATCCAGGTTACTGCCGTGGACGACTCCCCGCTACAACGGGACCGTCCGCTGTCTCAGACACCAGAGGTGGAAGTCACTATTGGGGTACTGCATAGGGAGAGATTAAGTTTTTTTGTTTTACACATGACCACCTCCACTATTGTCTTAGGTATGCCCTGGCTGCAGCTCCATTCGCCACAGATTAGTTGGGCTGCAGGACAATTAACCAGTGGGCTGTCATGTGGACCATTGTTTGTGATTTTAAATTTATTTTTTGCAGCTTCTAGGATGCGGTTGACAGGTGAGGGGACCGTGTGGGAGATGTGCCTACACGGGGCGTCCCTGTAAACGACGCAATTCACGATTGCGTCCAACCGAAGCCTCCCACCTGAATGCTAATCTATGTAGTTCATGCTAGGTATGGTACAGCAGGCAAAGGGTGTATGACAGTGCACCTGATTGACTGCCTGGCGTCTGCTGGCCAGATAGAGGCAGGATATTGCTCTAGCTGGAAGTTAGCAATTGTGTTTGTTGCAATTAACCAGTTGGTCAGACTCCTGTTCCCAGCAGTGTCTAGGGAAAGTGACATTAGGTCAAACCAAGATTCAAGTGGAGGGGGTTCCCGAGCAATACTCTGAATTCTCGGATGTATTCTGTCCCAAGGCTGCGGATAAGTTACCTCCTCATCGCAATTTCGATTGCCCCATCAATCTCCGTGCCGGTTGTATGCCCCCCCGAGGTTACCTGTATAATTTGTCTGGACCAGAGAAAGTGGCTATGCAGGAGTACATCCGTGACAATCTAGCCAAAGGGTTCATTCGCCCCTCCCGGTCGCCTGCGGGGGCCGGTTTTTTTTTTGTTAAGAAAAAAGACGGAGGTCTTCGACCTTGCATCGATTACCGAGGCCTGAATAAAATCACGGTGAAGAATCGTTATCCGCTACCATTGATAGACGATTTGTTCACACAGGTCACTAACACTAAGATCTTCTCAAAGTTAGATCTGAGGGGTGCATACAACCTGATCCGCATTAGAAGGCCTTCAACACACCCGACGGGCATTACGAGTACTTAGTGATGCCCTTCGGGTTGTGCAATGCGCCAGCCGTCTTCCAAGAATTAATCAATGAGGTTTTCAGGGAGGTGTTGGGTAGATTTGTGCTGGTATACCTCGATGATATACTGATCTATTCCAACAACCTCTCTGAGCACAGGATCCATGTTAAATTTGTGTTGGACAAATTAAGACAAAATATGCTTTATGCCAAGGTGGAGAAGTGTATTTTTGAGGTGACCACCGTCACGTTTTTGGGGTATGTAATTTCCACCTCAGGCCTGTCGATGGACCCTGCCAAGGTCACAGCTGTCTTGGAGTGGTCACAGCCAGTGGGGTTGAAAGCTCTGCAAAGATTTTTGGGCTTTGCGAACTACTATAGGAGGTTCATAAAGGGGTACTCCACAATAATTGCCCCCCTTACCAGTCTCACAAAAAAGGGGGCAGATACCAACCACTGGTCCCCTGAGGCTGTTGCAGCCTTTTCTCATCTGAAAAGATTGTTTTGTTCAGCACCTATTTTGAGACATGCAGATACGTCTTACCCTTTTATTGTGGAGGTTGATGCCTCTGAGGTTGGGGTGGGGGCGGTGCTGTCTCAACGGTCAGGGTTGCAGGGCAGATTACATCCATGCGCTTATTTTTCCCGTAGGTTTTCACCGGCAGAAAGGAACTACGATATAGGTAACCGGGAACTTCTGGCCATTAAGTTGGCGTTTGAAGAATGGCGCCATTGGTTAGAAGGGGCAGAACATATGATCACGGTCTACACTGATCACAAGAATTTAGAATACATCGAGGGGGCTAAGAGGCTGAGTCCCCGACAGGTCCGTTGGTCCTTATTTTTTACGAGATTTAGGTTTATAATCACGTACACTCCAGGCAGCAAAAATATCAAGGCAGATGCCCTGTCCAGATGTTTCGAACCAGAGACAGCACAGCCCCCCGCTCCTGAGTCCATCATCCCGCAGAGCTAATGTTAGCAGCCACAGAGACCTGGGAAGACTGGACGGAGACCTTAAATCCCCTTCAGCAGGATGTCCCTGAGGGGAAGCCTGAGGGGGTGTTATTTGCGCCTCTGCCATTCCGTCTCCGGGTGCTACAGATGTTCTATTCACACAAGAATACGGGACATCCTGGGGCATCTAGAAAGCAAGATCTTGTGGCCAGGTGCTTGGTGGCCTTCTCTGGCAGCAGACTGCAAAGAATTTGTTAGGGAATGTGCGCTATGTGCTAAAAGCAAACCCTCCTGGCTGGCACCTGTAGGTACGTTGCAGCCTTTACCCACCCCGAGTGAACCATGGACCCACTTGTCCATGGATTTTGTGGGTGAGCTTCCCAGGTCAGAGAGCATGTCGGTCATTTGGGTGGTAGTCGACCGCTTCAGCAAAATGGCCCATTTTGTGCCCTTGGAAGGACTCCCCTCGGCCCAGGAATTGGCCGACTTGTTTATCATACACGTGTTCCGGCTGCACGGCATTCCGGAAGACATAGTGTCCGATCGGGGAGTCCAATTCGTATCTAGATTCTGGAGGGCATTCTGCCATCAAATGGGCATGAAGCTGTCGTTTTCATCGGGCTACCACCCACAGACCAATGGACAGATGGAGAGGGTCAACCAGTCTTTGGAGTAGTTTTTGAGATGCTACGTTGCAGAGGCGCAGAACGACTGGGTCAAATTTCTGCCCTTTGCGGAATTCGCACAAAATAATTTGAAAAGTTCTTCCACCGGATTTTCTCCGTTCCAGGTTGTGTCTGGAAGATTGCCCAAATTCTCACCATTGCCAGTGGCCTCCACCCCGTTTCCAGCTCTGGAGGCC
This sequence comes from Hyperolius riggenbachi, assembly GCF_040937935.1. Classification (NCBI taxonomy): domain Eukaryota; kingdom Metazoa; phylum Chordata; class Amphibia; order Anura; family Hyperoliidae; genus Hyperolius; species Hyperolius riggenbachi. The sequence continues at coordinate 185,919,702 of NC_090650.1, read as the reverse complement.
TGGCAAAGGTCTTTTAAAGACATGTGAAGATACGCGGAAAAGCAGCCATTTCTCAAGGTGAGGCGGCTGTTTCCGCGTCCAGCATGGCATCACAACGCGGAAAAACCGCCACAGGCCGCATAGACAGAGCGGCGGAATCCGCATTGGGAGCGGTAGAATCCGCATCGGAGACGGCGAACTTGCCGCATGGCAGTGGTCCTGACAAAAGGGTTGAGCATGGGGAAGTCGCCGCTGGTGTAGTGAGCGGTGCGGCGGCTCCCACGCTCTGTTCGCTGGATACATTGCAAAACAGTACTGATGTGGCTGGGACTGATAGTCCACCAAGATGCAGAGTGACACGCGCGCGCGCACAGAGACAGAGCTTATATAACAGCCAGAAGTGAGTCAGCTGACCAGGCCGGTCAGCTGACAATTTTTACACCTCTCATTGGTCCAGCATTTGGAAGGGGCCTGGAGAGTGTTCTGGTATATATACTGCTGGCTGTTCAGTTGCTAGTTGTCTGACGTTGTGATCACTACGTGGTAGCACGCAGACCTGAGTCAGATCGGAAAGTGTGCTGGGACCAGCTGGAGCTGTAATCCTACACTTAGCTAGAATTGTTGATAGTTTAAAGTACTAGTTTGATTGTGATTATCTGTTATGACCTTCTGCGTGCCTGACCATTCTCCTGAACTCTGATCCTGTACTTTGTCATTCTGATACTCTGTTGCCGAATCCCGGCTCGTCCTTAGACTCTGCATCTGCCTTCTGATTTTGTACCTCGATATTTCTGATACCCTGTTGCCGAACCCTGCCTGTACTTTAGACTTCGCCTCTGCCTTCTGAATCTGTACTTTATCTGTCCGTGTGTTTACGACCTGGCTTGTCCGACCTCAAGAACCGACCTTACTGTTAGAGGCGGTTCCCAGTCCTGATAGTGACACTCCCTCTTGAGTGTCACTCTCGTTCTGTCATTCCTTCTCTCAGCCTGACTCCTCCCTCCGGGAGAGTCCAGAAGGAATTAGGCAGTACTCCTTACTGCTCTGAGGCCCAGTCCTCTATTTATTACTGTTTGCACCAAACACCCTCACTCTACTCAGGTGTCCAGAGGTTAGCTGGTATATCGGATTATCGGTGGTACTGCAGATCATCTATAATCTGGTATATATCTGTATTCCCAGTGATACTGCAGATCACCGGTAATCAGATCCTCTCTGTGTTACACCGATCGTTACATGGGGTACATAATTTCAACCTCTGGCCTCTCTATGGACCCAGGAAAGGTTTCAGTTGTTTTGGAGTGGCCTCAACCTGTGGGATTGAAGGCTCTCCAGAGGTTCCTGGGGTTCGCTAACTACTATAGGAGGTTCATAAAGGGGTACTCCACAGTGATCTCTCCTCTCACCAGTCTCACAAAGAAAGGGGCAGATACTCACCACTGGTCCCCTGAGGCCCATGCTGCTTTCTCCACTCTAAAGAAATTGTTCTGTACTGCACCCATTTTGAGACATGTCGACACCGCCTTCCCCTTTATCGTGGAGGTAGATGCCTCAGAGGTAGGGGTAGGGGCTGTGCTGTCTCAGCGTTCCGGGTTGCAAGGAAAGTTACACCCCTGTGCCTATTTTTCACGTAGGTTTTCACCCGCAGAGAAGAACTACGATATAGGCAATAGGGAACTTCTAGCCATTAAGTTGGCCTTTGAGGAATGGCGACATTGGCTAGAGGGTGCAGAACACACCATTACTGTCTATACTGACCACAAGAATTTGGAGTACATTGAGGGCGCTAAGAGACTTAGCCCCCAACAGGCCCGGTGGTCATTATTTTTCTCAAGATTCAGATTTGTAATCACGTATACCCCTGGTAGTAAGAACATCAAAGCTGATGCTTTGTCCAGATGCTTTGTACCCGAGACAGCACAGCCCTCAGACCAAGAAACCATTCTTCCTCAGAAAATGGTTCTAGCCACCACTGAGACCTGGAGGGACTGGACAAAAACGTTGAGTCCGTTCCAACAGGATGTACCTGAGGGAAAGCCTGAAGGGGTCATGTTTGTACCATTGCCTTTTCATTTACAAATACTGCAGTTGTTCCATTCCCACAAGAATGCTGGGCATCCTGGGGCCACCAGAACTCAGGACCTCGTTGCGAGATGTGCCTGGTGGCCGTCATTGGCAACTGACTGCGAGGAATATGCAAGAGAATGTGCAGTGTGTGCTAGGAGCTAGGGGCGAATTCCCCAGGTCTGAGGGCATGACGGTCATTTGGGTGGTAGTCGATCGTTTTAGCAAGATGGCCCATTTTTTCCCCTTGAAAGGACTCCCCTCGGCTCAGGAATTGGCTGAGCTCTTCATCCAACATATTTTCCGGCTGCATGGTATTCCGGAAAATATAGTGTCAGATCGGGGAGTCCAATTTGTTTCTAAGTTCTGGAGGGCATTCTGCCATCAGTTAGACATGGAGCTATCTTTCTCATCAGGCTACCACCCACAGACCAATGGCCAGACCGAGAGAACCAATCAGTCTTTGGAACAGTTTCTGAGATGTTATGTGGCAGACGTTCAAACTGACTGGGTCAAATTCCTGCCATTTGCAGAATTTGCACACAACAACTTGAAGAGCTCCTCCTCAGGTTTTTCTCCATTCCAGGTGGTAACAGGAAGGTCACCTAAGTTCACCCCATTACCAGTGGCTGCCACCCCATTTCCAGCCCTGGAAGATTGGCAGAGGTCCTTGAAGCAGATTTGGGGAATGGTAGAACAAAATCTGAGGAGGGCTTTTCAGAGTCAGAAGAAACAGGCTGATAAGAGACGTTCCATAGAATGGGAATTCCTTCCAGGTGACTTGGTTTGGGTGTCCAAAAGACATTTGGCTCTGAAGCAACCGTCCCCCAAGTTAGGTCCCAGATTTGTGGGTCCATTTCCTGTGATCAGAAAAATCAATGATGTCACTTATGCCATTGATCTCCCTACCAGCATGCGAGGTGTGAGATCGTTCCATGTGTCCTTGCTCAAACCGGCAGTGCACGTGGATTCCGCTCCCCCCCCCCCCCCGTGTTGATTGATGACCAACCTGAATATGAAATTGAGAAGGTTCTAGACTCCCGGCTTGTGCAGAACTCCATGCAGTATTTAGTGCATTGGAAAGGGTATGGCATTGAGGAGAGAACTTGGGTGCTAGAAGGTCGCATGCATGCAGAGGAGTTGAAAAAGGAGTTTCATAACTTACATCCTGAGAAGCCTGGCAGGAGATGTCCGGAGTCCACTTCTCGGGGGGGGTTCTGGGAGAGAACGCGGAAAAGCCACCGCGAGTGCTACTGAGCAGGCGGCTGATTCCGCGTACAGTGCGGCGGTTTGCACGCAGCAGCATGCAGCTGGTGTGACTGAGCCTGTTAGTTCACACAGGTTTAGGGCTACGCACGTGCGCGCCAGAAGTCAGGACCTTTATGCCAGCAGGAGATGTGTCAGCTGATCAGGATGATCAGCTGATTCCTGCTGGACTCCTGATTGGCTGAGTGGTTCGGGCGGGGCGGCAGGGTCCTGCAACTATATATACAGCTTGCTTGTCAGTTGCTGGTTGTCTGCCGTTGCGATCACTACGTGGAAGCACTCAGACCTTTAGTCAGATCCTACAGTGTGTTAGAACCAGGTGGACCTGGGAATTCACACTTAGCCAATTTACTTGTACTGTTAATCTGTGTTATTATTCAGACTAGTTCCAGGGTGCTGAGACCAAGGACCTCGCACTCAGACTAGGCATTGTTTGATATCTGTTATGACTTATTGCTTTTCTGACTACTCCTCTGTCTTCTGATTTGGTACCTCGCATATCTGACTCTTGTTGCCGACCTCTGCCTGATTTCCGATTACTCTTCTGCCTTCCATTCCTGTTCTGCTGCCGTCATCTCTGTTGCCGAACCTCTGCCTGTCTGACCTTTCTCCCTTCAGTGGAACGTCTCCCACTAGAGGGTTATCTCTGAGGCTTGCCTTTCCGAGACGCCTTCCCCAAGCAGATGATTACTGCTAGGGGTCGAGATTCCTCACTCTGCCTGGTTAGAGGATCTCACGCACGGGGTTCCCATTCAGAGGTAACCACACCTCTGAGGAATTGCTGTGTGGTGGATATTTCCACACTTCTGTGATTTATATTGCTGTCTTTATTGTGTTCTTTTGCTGGTGCCCAGAGGTTAGCAATATATCGGATTATCGGTGATACTGCAGATCATCAATAATCGGGTATATATCTGCATTCTTGGTGATACTGCAGATCGTCAATAATCAGATTCTCTCTGCGTGCTGATACCGATCGTTAAACAGAGCCCCTCACCCCCTCCACCAGCTTTTCACACGTAGCTGGTGACACATAGGTGTTACAAGCTAGGACCAAATGGTGGCCATGGAATAGCTTCAGCAGCTCAGCAGATAACAATCAGTCCCTCTCCCCCAAGCCAGCTCAAACTGACTGAGATAAGAGCTCCCTCCAAAATCATACAATCAAACAAAGAGTACTATTAATTTATTAATAATTCAAAATAGGCTTGCCACAGAAAGACAAAAAGTACATTTTCGGATACCCATAAAGCAGTTATATCATTCACCTGAATTACAATTTTCTAACTATCAGGAATCAGTAGAGAAATGGCTTTATCCGGCCTGCGTAGAGCAAATGCGATAGAATAGGCATGTGTAGCCTTGTTTGATACAGGGTCGCAGGCCGCTTATGAATATAGCCTCGGATTTGCGATGCGCCACTCTGGGGTGGAGTCACACAGAGAATTCATAAATGTTACATTTTTTGCTCTGAGTCTGGGGGCAGCAACCTGCTGATTAGGAGGTAACCCTGCCCTAAAGAGACACTGAAGCGAAAAAAATATATGATATAATGAATTGGTTGTTTACTATGAATAATTACTAGAAGATTAGCAGCAAAGAAAATATTCTCATACTTTTATTTTCAGGTATATAGTGTTTTTTCTAACATTGCATTATTCTATAATATGTGCAGATTACACAACACTCAGCATTCAAAATGAGTCTTTCAGAGCAGTCTGTGAAGTAATGAACTCTCCTCTGGCAGAGGAAAAGTAAACAGTTCAATTACAGTTGAGATAATAAAAGTCAGATAACAGCCCTCTCCACGACTAACTTAGTCGGAGAGCTTAATAGCTTTTTTGCATAGAGATAACAACTGGAGTATCTCAACTCTTCCTGTACTGGAAACAATTAGACTGATGTATCTGATCTTAATGTTTTATTTTTTAGCTGTACTACACATACAAATCATAATATCATAATTTTTTTTTCGCTTCAGTGTCTCTTTAAACACACCTACTTTCCAGGTAGTGACAGCCCAAAACTCAGGTCCTATAAAAGTGGGGCGGGACCAAACCCGCCCAGTTCTCCAAATTCCATCGACCAGGAAAGTCCATGCATGTGTTCAAGGAGAACTGACGCATGCTGTGTTCAAGGACTCTTAACCTTAATGCCTACTTTCAAACTGGACTCCTTTTTTTTCATTCTTCAAATGGACTGCTCAGCATTACTAAGTAAGAACTTTCTAATTTTACCCCTTTATTTTTAAGCTTTGTGATATATGTTAATTGGCATATATAACTGTATGTAATGCATTTTTTTTATTAAACGTTTTAAAAATCGTTAAGCGGTTATGACCTGTTGCTGAACAGACACAATCGTACCTATTCTCCTGAAACCGCTACCCTGCGTTTAATAGAAGTGTGCCTTTATAACCCGTATGCGAGAACCCGGCCCAGATATAACGATCTGAGCCAGGTTCCTGCATACTGCTAAGGGTTAATAGAGCATTCTCAAAGTCCTAGTATAATTACAGTAGCGGGCTGTGTAACCCGCTTGGTGGCAGATCTTTGAATTGTATGTGTGAGGTGAGTCCTTTGTCGTCATAACGCTCCCTCGGCGAGTCAGTTCATCAAATTGCGAAGTCGAGTTACCTTTCGTGATGAGCAAAACTACCGTGTGAGAGGATTTCTGACGCTGATCGATTGACCCCATCCGCAGACCGGCCTTGCGGTCTGTGGGAGCTGCGCGCCACAAGGAGGTGGTTGGGACAGGAAGTCTTCTGACTGTAGGTGAGTAAATGGGTTTTTCTTTTTCAACAGGTGGTGCTACTGATTGTGGTCAGAACTGTTGAGGATTGTGCATATTGTGGTCAGATCTGCTGAGGATTGTGCATATTGTGGTCAGATCTGTTGAGGATTGTGCATATTGTGGTCAGATCTGCTGATGATTGTGCATATTGGGGTCATATCTGCTAACGATTGTGCATACGGGGGTCATATCTGCTAACGATTGTGCATATTGGAGTCATATCTGCTAACGATTGTGCATATTGGTGTCAGATCTGCCAAATTATTGAACGTGTTTTTTGTTCAAATCTGTTCACATTACGTGTATTTTCTTGGGAAAACCTGCACAATTATGTGAATTTTCTCGGGAAAGGGTCACCAGAACTTGGGCCCTCTGTCTTTGCGTTGCACTTTTAAAGGGAACCCGAGGTGAAAATAATATTGAGGCTGCCATATTTATCTCCTTTTAAGCAATACCAGTTGCCTGGCTGCCATGCTGGTCCTCTGCCTCTAATTCTTTCAACCATAGACCCTGAAGAAGCATGCAGCAGCCGGTCAGGGGTTTCTGACAATATTGTCAGAACTGACAAGATTAGCTGCATGCTTGTTTCTGGTGTAATTCAGTTCACTACTGCAGCCAAATAGATCAGCAGGGCTGCCAGGCAACTAGAATTGTTTAAAAGGAAATAAATATGGCAGCCTCCATATCACTCTCACCCCGGGGTTCACTTTAAATTACAGTTAGCCCCGCCCTCATCCGGTCATGACCACGTCCATTTTTTTGCCATGCCGCACTTAGCGTGCCGCAGGTTGTAAACACACCCATTTGTTGCTGCGGCGCGCTTCGCGCCCCGCAGGTCATCTACTGCCCCATAAATTGGTCCAGCACCTGCATAGCACCCCCTAAAAAAAATTCCTGGAGCCGTCACTGCTGCATACCTTTCTCTGCATCTGTGACTGCATATTGTATTATACCTGGCAGTCAGTGCATACCTTTCACTTGAATGGAAGGCAGACTTGCCCTCCATAACAGATTTTCATTAAAAGTTTTTTAAAGTTGATTCGTCTTATATACAGCAGGGCCTTCGAAAGTCCTCCTGTATTGTTATTTTTCTTCACTACCTCCCTGAGTCGGGATTTGCATGCCATGCCTGCTGCCTTCCTTGCATGTGTGGTGGTAGCCGTTTCTCAGGCTCTCACTCCGGACCGGAATCGAACCCTTATTCCTCGGCCATTACCCGTGGTCACCATGGTACTGAGAAAGTAATATGGAAACTTGTTTATCAGTCACACAGTTGAATGAATGGCAGACTTGTCCTCCATAACAGATTCTCGCATAAGGCAAGTGGTGTTATCTCTGGCACACAGCGTTGGGTCAAGGGTCCATGTGACCACAGATGCCTGGTCTGCAAAGCATGGTCAGGGCAGGTACATTACTTATACAGCACAATGGGTCCTTCCTTGGATGTGTGGTGGTAGCCGTTTCTCGCTCAGGCTCCCACTTTGGACCAGAATCGAACCCTGATTCCCCGGCCATTACCCGTGGTCACCATGGTACTGAGAAAGTACCATCGAAAGTTTCACACAGTTGAATGAATAGCAGACTTGCCCTCCATAACAGATTCTCGTTAAAGGTACTGAACAGCCAGCAGAAAATGTAATTTAAAAAAAATAGATGTAAGCTTTAACAATGGTAGAGAAAGAACCATCGAAAGTTGATAAGGCAGTCAGATATTGCCTGATATCACTGAGGAAGAGCAATCTGGCCATGGTGCACACCAGTCCAGCATGGCCGTCACTACACAAACAGCTGTTTGCGGTGCGTTACACAATGAGTTTGGTCTGTCAGTGTGAACCCGTACACTAATTACAATACCTGATTGATGTATACACATGCAAGATGTTTTAAAGCACTTTAGGCCTCCAATGTAGCATGCAATGTGATTTCTGCCCTTAAAACGCTGCTGTGCGTCAAATCCAGATTTTTCCCCGGGGACTTTTGGCGTGTATCCCACTCCGCCATGCAAAAACTCAGATGTTAGACCCCTTGAAACATCTTTTCCATCACTTTTGTGGCCAGCATAAATGTTTCTAGTTTTCAAAGTTCGCCTCCCCATTGAAGTCTATTGCGGTTCGAAAAGTTTGCACGAACCAAACTTTTTATGGAGGTTCGCGAACCGAAAATCGGAGGTTCAAGCAATCTCTATAACTAGTTTATTCATAATGTAATGTCCCAGAAATGCTTTCTGAGTATCTGTGTTCTGGAGTGTCTGTGTCAAGTGTCTTGCGAGAGAATGTTTACATTCCTCACTTGATACAAAGTAAACACAAGATAATGTTATCTCCAGTTCGGATGCATGCTGCTTTAACTGTTTCCCTTGCAGGGAACTTGTAAATCGTGTGTTTAACTAGTTAAATGCTGTTCTAGTAAAAAAAAAAAAAATTGGTGGTAGTTTATAATACGCTCTAAATAATCTTTTAGAGCAAAGAAGAAATGCTGGGTTTCATTCCACTTTAAAAAGGAATTTTTAATATTCCATTATTTAACTACTCCCCGTCTAAGGGTCAGAACCTGGACCAAAAGTTAGCTAGGCGTGACCAAGCGTCAGACCAACGCGAAACGGCCATCGCTCCACCACCTTAGTGCCTACCACCCATCTCCTGCACCGACGACCATGTTGCTTCTATACATGAAAGCTGTGGTTGGAGTTACACCACCACTGCACTTGTTTTGTATTTGAGTATATGACGCTGCTATGTATTCATACTGTCACTTTGCTGCATACAATTTTTGGGACCGAAGGTGCACGTTTGCTCTCTTTTCTTGCCAGTAAGATTGTTTGAACTGTTTCCATACCGATACGGAGCACACGTCCAGGTGACAGCTGATGCAACATTTGGTGGTAGATGGTCACGGATTGAACATACTCGTGTGAGACCCCCAGCTCACCCTTAAGCTAAATAGGAAGTGCCACACACATTTGCTTTTTTCTGTTTATGGGACAATACATATGTTATGTAAGTAGAGCAAGTATTTATCTACTTATATATGTGTTTTTTTCTAAGATAATATGGCTGACAGCTCCTCTTTAATAATGTTCTCCAAAACAGTCTGATGCAGAAGTTAAGGATGCAAAGACTGAGGAAGAATTTGAGTGCATGGACAAGGAACTGGCTGATGGACAGAAAGTAAAAAATTGTGGTCAATGAATCATGTTCAAAATCAGTGGCTGGTTTATTAATCACCTAGTAGATGAAGTAAAAAGTAATATTGCTATTTTTGCAGATGATATAAAGTTGTGCAGAATTATCAACACACAGTAAGATAGTGACATAAGAACCTAGATAGTATGGCTATATGGTCAGTAAGTAAATGGCAGATAAAAATGTTGTCATGCATCTTGGTCATATCAATGGTCTAACACTATACAACATACACGGGATACAGATGGGGCATCAAACTTTGATGGGACTTAGTTAGGAGTACTGGTTGACAAAAAATTAAATAATTGTATTCAATGCCAATCAACTGCAGCTAAAGCACATAACATTTTGGGATGGATCAAAAGGTAAATAAAAACTCAGGATGCTAGCATTTTACTGCCTCTGTTTAACTCTTGTAAGGCCACGTCTGGAATATGGAACACATTTGTGGGCACCACATTACAGGTAGGGTTGCGATTTTATATCGGAACAGTTCAGAGTTCCAAGGGCAACCCCTGCCCTGGTCCCCTGGACCCCTGATCCATGTGCAAACCTGCTCTTTCTGCCACTCTAACGTGGCCTCCGGGAACCAGGGAATCCCTGGCGGCCATTTTGTTGACATCAATATTGACTGAAAAATTTTGTTTTAGTAGACAATTTTTGCCATGTTAATGTTTTTAGCTGAAAATGATTGTTTCTGAAGCCAATTATGGGAACAGAACTCGGTACTCATAACGGTGTACATTCGGAATTTGCCTGTGGAACACGGAATTCCGATGAAATAGGAATTTGGCTGTTTCAATCAATCCTAATTACAGGAGGGACATTGCAGTTTTAGAGCAGGTGCAGGTGTGACGAGCATTACAATTGATCAGAGGAATGGAAGGTCTGACTTCCCAGGTAAGGTTAAACTGAGCTTGATTAGTCTGGAGGAAAGACTCCTTAGAGGAGATATACTGCAATTAACATATATAAATACATCAGAGGGTAATATAAAAGTTTGACAGATTAGCTTGTTGTCCCTAGGCTTGTGCAAAGGACTAGAGGACATGATCTGCACACGGATGAAAAATGTTTTTGCATCTATTTAGGAAAGGGTAATGGGGAAATAGGACCCCAGAGAAGATAAAATGCGTTAAAAACAATATAATAGAATTGTATTGCACTGGCAACGCGATTCGTGGTACTGTGATATACTGCACCACTTGGGCTCCTGTTGTCTCTGTGTTTTCTTTTTGCAGGGTGCAATTTTTATTATCCCTACTTTTTGTCCTGTTTAGGAATGGGTTCTTTACAGTAAGAGTGCTTAAAATATGGAATGCACTACCACAGGAAGTAGTAAATTCTATGCTTGCATTTAAAAATGAGCTTGGGTGCTTACTTTTATCCATTTAAGGATAGCCATAACTATAAGTACTAGATCATTCTCGGCATGTTGATCCAGGAATTGTATCTGATTGCCATTTGGAGTCAGGATGGTTTAATTTTCACATTTTAAGGCTAACTAGTCCAAGCCCTGCCTCAACTGAGATATGTCCCATTAACAAGCAGAGACCGAACAACCATGCCCCCCTCCATCAGCAGAACCGCCAAGTTGGTTTTAGCCAAAAGCCTTGCCAAAGAAGTCAAGAGCTCAAAAGCATGACCAAAGAAGTCCAGAGCTCCTGTGTTGCCATGGCCTATGCCGAGTTCAGCAGCTGCTGACTGATAGGCCAGCCACTTAGCTGGGGGTGGGCCAGGGCAACATAGATGGAGATGACCAAATAGTGTTAAGCCTAAATTTGTGTAATTTAGTTTTTCCTTAATTACGGATACGAATTTTGCCACTACGTTGCAAATCATAATTGCCAAACAGTAATCCGGAATTTTGTAAGCAAAATTTCTGTCTCGTAATTTCTGCGCACATTCGTGTTTAATGCGAAATTTCATAATTTCGTGTTTTCTATAGAAACATTTATTTTAATTACTAAAGTGGATGTAATTTCATTTTTAATAATAATTATGCAAATTTAAGTAATTACTAAACTCAGGAAAGTCACTCATTGATTGCAATTACTGATTGCAATTACTTATAATGCAAACGCCCCTGCACGTGCTGTCGCTTTGAGGTTAGGAACACACTCTAGGCAGAAACGCTAGCGTTGCGCAAAATGCAGTGAAAATGCACACAATGCAAGTCAATGGGCCGCATGAAAAAATGTATACCATATGTTTGCGTTCTGCAATGTGCGTTTTTAAAAACAATGTTCTTGTTGCATATTTTTTCAAAACGCATCTAAGACGCACATAATGAAAGTCAATGGTGACATAGAGGAATTGTGTTTTAGTGTGTGTGTTTTTTTAAGATTCTTTATTTAAAGTTTTTTTTAACAGAGTAAGTAAAACAGGGAGAACAGGTGCACCCATTATACAAAAAAGACATATGTCCCAAACTAAGAAGAGGTACAAGTAGCTACAGTATTGGCTCCTGCAACAGTAATAAGCATAGTGGTCCAAGGATGTAGAATTCAAAGTAGGAAAAATTATACAGTTTAACAATATCCCATAAATGCACATTTGTAGAAAGGTAATCCAGCTTCCCAAAGGATAGCATATGGACTACCTGCATTGAAATATGACCTCAGGAGGGTAGAGTTATGTTGCTGAAGCTAGAAAGGTAGTTCAGATTTATAGGAATAGACCAAAAGGAAAAATAAGAGAGAAGAGAACAGGAAGTCTTTGAAGTAGGTGGGGGATCGTCACCAGGCAGGAGGCACTTAAAAGTAAAATGTCATGCCAGGGGTTCCAACGTAAGAGTTCAGCCACTTGCCCATAGGAAAGCATCTAGGAAGTTTTCATTTAACCTGTAGAGAGGGTAGCGTATTGAGGCGTATTTAGTGTGTTTTTTTATGCGTTTTGTATGAGTTTCTTAATTTAATTTAAAAAAAATTGATGATAGCTTTCTGCTTCCTGTTGACTCCCTAGTGATTTTCATAAAACGCAAAAAAAAAAACACATGCAAAATACATACAAAACGCATAGGCGATTTATTTATTCGAACCATAAATGCATTAAAATGCATGGAAAATGCAAGAAAAACGCATGTACAGAACAAAAACGCAAAACTAAAATGCACAGAAAACGCACTAAAAACGCACAAACACATATGCAGCAAAACGCTACCTTTCCTGAACTGCCTAGTGTGTTCCTACTCTAAATGTACAGTGGGTTACAAAAGTATTCGGCCCCCTTGAAGTTTTCCACATTTTGTCATATTACTGCCACAAACATGAATCAATTTTATTGGAATTCCACATGAAAGACCAACACTAAGCGGTGTACACATGAGAAGTGGAACGAAAATCATACGTGATTCCAAACATTTTTTTACAAATAAATAACTGCAAAGTGGTGTGTGCATAATTATTCGGCCCCCTTTGAGTCCGCCAGGAGAAAAGCGCGGTATAAATGTTATTTGTCTTGTCTTGTCCCTTTGATCTGAGTGCAGTCAGTTGCCTATAGACATTGCCTGATGAGTGCTAATGACTAAATAGAGTGCACCTGTGTGTAATCTAATGTCAGTACAAATACAGCTGCTCTGTGAAGGCCTCAGAGGTTGTCTAAGAGAATATTGGGAGCAACAACACCGTGAAGTCCAAAGAACACACAAGACAGGTCCAAGACAGGTCAGGGATCAAGTTATTGAGAAATTTAAAGCAGGCTTAGGCTACAAAAAGATTTCCAAAGCCTTGAACATCCCAAGGAGCACTGTTCAAGCGATCATTCAGAAATGGAAGGAGTATGGCACAACTGTAAACCTACCAAGACAAGGCCATCCACCTAAACTCACAGGCCGAACAAGGAGAGCACTGATCAGAAATGCAGTCAAGAGGCCCATGGTGACTCTGGACAAGCTGCAGAGATCTACAGCTCAGGTGGGAGACTCTGTCCATAGGACAACTATTAGTCATGCACTGTACAAAGTTGGCCTTTATGGAAGAGTGGCAAGAAGAAAGGCATTGTTAACAGAAAGCATAAGAAGTCCCATTTGCAGTTTGCCACAAGCCATGTGGAGGACACAGCAACCATGTGGAAGAAGGTGCTCTGGTCAGATGAGACCAAAATGGAACTTTTTGGCCAAAATGCAAAACGCTATGTGTGGCAGAAAACTAACACTGCACATCACTCTGAACACATCATCCCCACTGTCAAATATGGTGGTGGCAGCATCATGCTCGGGGGGTGCATCTCTTCAACAGGGACAGGGAAGCTGGTCAGAGTTGATGGGAAGATGGATGGAGCCAAATACAGGGCAAACTTGGAAGAAAACCTCTTGGAGACTGCAAAAGACTTGAGAATGGGGGGGAGGTTCACCTTCCAGCAGGACAATGACCCTAAACATAAAGCCAGGGCAACAATGGAATGGTTTAAAAAAAAACATATCTATGTGTGAGAATGGCCCAGTCAAAGCACAGATCTAAATCCAATCGAGAATCTGTGGCAAGATCTGAAAACTGCTGTTCACAAATGCTGTCCATCTAATCTGACTGAGCTGGAGCTGTTTTGCAAAGAAGAATCGGCAAGGATTTCATTCTCTAGATGTGCAAAGCTGGTAGAGACATACCCTAAAAGACTGGCAGCTGTAATTGCAGCAAAAGGTGGTTCTACAAAGTATTGACAGTTATTTATTTGTAAAAAATGTTTGGAATCATGTATGATTTTCGTTCCACTTCTCACCTGTACACCACTTTGTATTGGTCTTTCACGTGGAATTCCAATAAAATTGATTCATGTTTGTGGCAGTAATGTGACAAAATGTGGAAAACTTCAAGGGGGCCGAATACTTTTGCAAGCCACTGTATCAGGAGGCTCTACCTACAGCCACTTCTAAGACAGGTGCATTTTGCCAAGGTGCACTTAGCGGTCATGCATGCTGAGACACTTTGTTTTGGGCCTTGCAATATCTGATAATGTAAAAGTCCCTGCACATGTTGTCACTTTAAATGTATCAAGAGGCTCTGGACTGGAACACAACTTCGAGAACGAACGGATTTCCACGTTAAACACGAAATTCTGATTTGTTTCCGTTACAAAAATGATCATAATTACAAAATTCCGCATAAACGTGAAATTTCCCATAATTTCTGGAATTCACTCATTTTTGATTACGGCCTTAATCGTAATTTCGTGAATTACGTGAAATTTCGCGTAATCGTAATTAGGTCATTGCGCTCATCACTAGGGGCAAGGCTTAACCACTTAATGCAAACTAGATGTATAAATACGTCCAGTACAGTTGTCGAGAGAGCACCATCAGTTTGTTACTAAAGTAGTATCATTTTAACGGTGACCCACATCCCATAAAAAATAGGTAGGGACAAACTCAACCCAATATAAAAAGTAATTTTCAAAATTATAATCAAACTTGATAAAGTTTTAGCAAAACTACGAGAGACATGTGGTAGCATTTTAACCATGATAAGTAGTAGAATAGAGTTTAGAGTGCTTTAGGGTTGAGGCCCATGTGTATACTTTTTGTCACAAACTGAATCAAATGCAATTAAATTTTTTACATATTCTGTACCAAAATTAAAGACTTATAAAATGAAAGCAAGGTGACAGAATATAAAACAAAATATGTATATTGTTACCTTAGGAATTTGGCTTTTTAAATATATATGCCCAAACTTTGTATCATAAGTTTATTTTCAATTCAGCCCGAGAGCAATTTTCACATATTAGCGCTGTTCCCATTCATTTACCAATAACTCTATTACTAATTATCACACCTAAATGATCTATATATTGATTTTTCTGGACAAATTAGGATAATAAGTGATATTTTTGTTTAGTAATTCATTTTAAAGGGAAATACGGTAATAAAAGGAAAAAAAACACACCGTTTCTCCGTTTGCATCCATTGAAGCTTTACTGTGTGTTTTTTTTCCTTTTATTACCGTATTTCCCTTTAAAATGAATTACTAAACAAAAATATCACTTATTATTATCCTAATTTGTCCAGAAAAAAATCAATATATAGATCATTTAGGTGTGATAATTAGTAATAGAATTATTGGAAAATGAATGGGAACAGCGCTAATATGTAAAAATTGCTCTCGGGCTGAATTGAAAATAAACTTATGATACAAAGTTTGGGCAACCTTGTTAATCGTCATGATTTTCCTGTATAAATCATTGGTTGTTACGATAAAAAATATCAGTTAACTATATCATATAGGAGGCACATGCAGTGATATTTGAGAAGTGAAAGGAAGTTTATTGGATTTACAGAAAGTGCACAATAATTATTTAAATAAAATTAGGCAGGTGCACAAAGTTGGCCACTGTTGTCATTTTATTGATTCCAAAACCTTTAGAACTAATTATTGGAACTCAAGTTGGCCTGGTAAGCTCAGTGTCCCCTGACCTACATACACAGGTGAATCCAATTATGAGAAAGAGTATTTAAGGGGGTCAATCGTAAGTTCCCCTCCTCTTTTAATTTTCTCTGAAGAGTAGCAACATGGGGGTCTCAAAACTACTCTCAAATTACCTGAAGACAAATATTTTTCACCATCATGGTTCAGGGGAAGGATACAGAAAGCTGTCTCAGAGATTTCAGCTGTCTGTTTCCGCAGTTAGGAACATATTTAGGAAATGGAAAACCACAGGCTCAGTTCAAGTTAAGGCTTGAAGTGGCAGATCAAAAAAAATCTTAGATAGACAGAAGCGACGAATGGTGAAAACCAGGGGTGCTCATCAGGACTCTCGAATGCGAATCTACCCAAAAATTCGGGTAGATTTTTCACGTTGCCGAAGTCGAAGCCGAACCCGAAGTTACCGAATTCGAATGCGAAGGTTCCTGAATGTCGCACTTGAATTTGGTTGGATGACGCGTGGGTTCGGCTTGTTCGGCTTCAGTATGGGGATGACGTCATTGGGCCAATCAGAAGTCCTCCAGCCGAGGCCCTGGCAATGCTAGCAACCAATCAGAGGAGAGGAGCCTGGCCCTCCCCTCCTCTATATAAGGCGGCGGCCATCTTGCGGAGCTCTGTCCTTGCTTTGTTACTTGTGTGGTACTGAGAGCTTCTCCAGTGCTGCTGCGTCTGATCAAGTGCATCTTTCTTGTTCTAAACCCAGCGTTTTGCATCCTGATCACCTCCTAAACACATTGATTGTACTCATATATAGATAGATAGTAATTTGATTGTTTGTAGTCAGCTAGTGTTAGTCTGTATGCAGGCTAGGCCTGCTAGCCTAGGGCAGCCTTAGCCTACTACTAGCTTAGGTAGGTTAGGGATTATAGTTAGTTTTTACTAGTACTAGTTTAGTTAATTTGTACTGCTGTAGTCTGTTAGTTTATAGCTTCAGTACTGTGTTAGTTAATAGCTAGTTACTGACTGTGTACAGGCCAGCATCTATTGTGATCTGTGACTGTCATCTGCCCGACCCTATTGATTGATTGCCTCCGACCGTGTGTGACTGATTTTAATTGTCACCCACTGTCTGGCATACAACTTAGTTATTGTGTAGTACACTAGCGATTTATAGTTAGTTGCGTACTACTACTACCCGTATAGTTAATTTCTGCTGTTAGTCTGTGAGTTTATTAGCTTCTGTACTGTGTAATAAATAATAGTTACACCACACGCCAGCATCCGTTGTGACCTGTGACTGTCATCTGCCCGACCCTATTGATTGATTGCCTCCGACCGTGTGTGACCGACTTTAATTGTCACCCATTGTCCGCCACACGACTTAGTTATTGTGTAGTACACTAGCGATTTACAGTTAGTTGTGTACTACTACTACCCGTTCAGTTAATTTCTACTGTTAGTCTGTGAGTTTATTAGCTTCTGTACTGTGTAATAAATAATAGTTACATCACAGGCCAGCATCCGTTGTGACCTGTGACTGTCATCTGCAGAATGCGAATCTACCCGAATGCGAATCTACCCGAAAAATTCGGGTAGATTTCAGCGTTGCCGAAGTCGAAGCCGAACCCGAAGATTACGCGTCATGCTGAATCCGGATGTTCCCGAATATGCGCACTCGAATTTGGCCAGATGACGCGGTAGGTTTGGCTTCGGGATTCCGGAGTGACGTGACGTGGGCCAATCAGAAGTCCTCCAGCCGAGGCCCTGGCAACGCTAGCAACCAATCAGAGGGGAGCCTGGCCCTCCCCTCCTCTATATAAGGCGGCGGCCATGTTGCGGAGTCACGTACTTGTGTGACTGTGCTGGTAGATTATCTCCAGTGCTGTGCTGCGTCTGAGCAAGTGCATTCTCATTGCTAAACCTAGCGTTTTGCTTCCTAAACACCTCCTAAAAACATTGATTGTACTCTTACATAGATAGATAGTAATTTGATTGTTTTTAGTCAGCTAATGTATAGTGTATACTGTGCAAGGCTAGTGTTAGTCTGTGTGCAGGCTGGGCCTGCTAGCCTAGGGCAGCCTTAGCCTACTACTAGCTTAGATAGGTTAGGGATTCTAGTTAGTTGTGTACTAGTACTAGTTAAGTTAATTATTTAGTACTGCTGTAGTTTGTTAGTTTATTAGCTTCAGTACTGTGTTAGTTAGTTACTGACTGTGTACAGGCCAGCAAACATCCGTTGTGATCTGTGACAGTCATCTGCCCGACCCTATTGATTGATTGCGTCTGACCGTGTGTGACCGACTTTAATTGTCACTAACTTAGTTATTGTATAGTACTTATTGTATAGTACACTAGGGATTTATTAGTTACCTGCGTACTACTAGTCTACTACTACTACTACCCATTCTGTAAATTTTTTCTACTGTTAGTCTGTGATTTATTTAGCTTCTGTACTGTGTAACAAATAATCGTTACATCACAGGCCAGCATCCGTTGTTGTGACCTGTGAGTCACTGTCATTTGCCCGACCCTATTGATTGGGTCTGACCGTGTGTGACCGACTTTGTCACCCACTGTCTGGCACATCACTTAGTTATTGTATAGTACACTAGGGATTTATTAGTTGCCTGCGTACTACTACTAGTCTACTACTACTACTACCTGTTCAGTAAATTTTTTCTACTGTTAGTCTGTGATGATTTATTTAGCTTCTGTATTGTGTAACAAATAATCGTTACATCACAGGCCAGCATCCGTTGTGACCTGTGAGTCACTGTCATTTGCCCGACCCTATTGATTGGGTCTGACCGTGTGTGACCGACTTTGTCACCCACTGTCTGGCACACCACATAGTTATTGTATAGAACACTAGGGATTTATTAGTTGCCTGCGTACTACTACTAGTCTACTACTACTACCCATTCAGTAAATGTTTTCTACTGTTAGTCTGTGATTGATTTAGCTTCTGTATTGTGTAACAAATAATCGTTACATCACAGGCCAGCATCCGTTGTTGTGACCTGTGAGTCACTGTCATTTGCCCGACCCTATTGATTGGGTCTGACCGTGTGTGACCGACTTTGTCACCCACTGTCTGGCACACCACTTAGTTATTGTATAGTACACTAGGGATTTATTAGTTGCCTGCATACTACTACTAGTCTACTACTACTACCCAGTCAGTAAATATTTTCTACTGTTAGTCTGTGATTTATTTAGCATTAGTACTGTGTAACAAATAATCGTTACATCACAGGCCAGTATCTGTTGTTGTGACCGGTGAGTCACTGTCATTTGCCCGACCCTATTGATTGGGTCTGACCGTGTGTGACCGACTTTGTCACCCACTGTCTGGCACACCACTTAGTAATTGAATAGTACACTAGAGATTTATTAGTTGCCTGCGTAGTACTACTAGTCTACTACTACTACCCGTTCAGTAAATTTTTTCTACTGTTAGTCTGTGATTTATTTAGCTTCTGTATTGTGTAACAAATAATCGTTACATCACAGGGCAGCATCCGTTGTGACCTGTGAGTCACTGTCATTTTGCCCGACCCTATTGATTAGGTCTGACCGTGTGTCACCGACTTTGTCACCCACTGTCTGGCTGGCACACCACTTAGTTATTGTATAGTACACTAGGGATTTATTAGTTGCCTGCATACTACTACTAGTCTACTAATACTACCTGTTCAGTAAATGTTTTCTACTGTTAGTCTGTGATTTATTTAGCTTCTGTACTGTGTAACAAATAATCGTTACCTCACAGGCCAGCATCCGTTGTTGTGACCTGTGAGTCACTGTCATTTGCCCAACCCTATTGATTGGGTCTGACAGTGTGTGACTGACTTTAATTGTCACTGTCCATCACACGAGTTAGTTAGTACTGTAGCGTACACTACTGCTGTTAGTAGTACTATTTAAAAAACAACAATAGAAAACTTTAATTTTTTGCTGTCACTCAACACCAGTCACCACCAACAACCCAGACTTTATTAAAGTTTACACCCATTCCCGCCCTTTTCTACACTTTTTTTAACTGTATTTGTATATTATTGCACAATGACTGGCAGAGGTAGAGGGCGAGGCACCACCAGGAGAGGCAGCGCCATTGCAGCAGCCACTGCCAGCAGCAGCAGGTCTGTGACTGGTCCACCGCCAGCCACTGACCGCAGAGTTGTGGAGGAGGGAGCAGAGGCGCAACAGCAGCGCGTTGCGCCCATCTTTGAGACGGGTTGTCGCCCCCGGCCCATTGTGGAGAGTGAGGTGCAGGCTGTGGTGGAAATGATGGCGGAGCAGCAAGCCACCGTTTCCAGCCAGGCCTCCAGCACCAGCGAGACCAGTGCCACCACCACCAGCAATCCGGTACGCAGCAGGCCTCCACCACCGCTTGAGGTCATGGTCACGGTGACCCCATCGACCAGCCTGCCCTTACTGAGCTCGGTCTTCACCCCAGTGACTGCAGCCATGTACAGGGATGTTGTGGAGCACTTTGAGCAGGAGATGATGGGGACATCATCATGCAAGGAGGAGGAGTTAGAGGTGGAGCAGTTTGTGGTTGGTGCTGATGAGGAGGGGCGTGATGCAGGGTATTTTGGGGTATAGGAGTTGGTTGAGGCAGGCTCAGAGGAGATGTTTGGGGATGATGATGATGACGTGCTGGATCCTCCCTATGTGCCACCAGTACCACCAGCACACTTGCTTGAAGGCAGCTCGTCATCGAAGGAGGAGGTGTCTCTGGTGCAGAGGCGTGGCGGCAGCAGCAAGGCGGCCAGCACAGCACGTGGAAGACAGGAGCCACAGCTTGCTGCTTCAGCCACTACCACCACCTGCAGCAAACCTCCAAGCAAGCAAAAAAAAAAACAACCCTCCAAGGGCCAAAAAAATCTCGAGCCCTCAAGCTCGAAGGGCAAGTTGAAGTCCCCAGTCTGGCGGTTCTTCACTAAGTGCCCAGTGGACGCGACCCATGCAATTTGCAACAGTTGCGGTGTCAGTCTCAGCAGAGGTCGCGATCTCCTCAAGTTGAGTACCTCGTGCATGCAGACCCACTTAGAGAGCAAACATTTTGATGAGTACAGTGAGTTTCTGAAAGTGAAGGACAGTGGCGTAGGCAGTGGTCAGAGCCAGACAGCCACTGCACAGACTTCAGCAGCAGCAGCAGCATCCCACCCTCCTGCCCATCCAGCAGCAGGAGCACAGCAGCAGCAGCAACTCACTGCCCCCCCCCCCCCCGGGCAGCCAGTCCTCAGTGGCCTCTTCAGCTCCCTCCACAGTGACCACCGCATCCTCCCGTGCAGGAACACGCTTCCAGACCCTGCTCAGCGAGTCATTCCCTGGTGTAACCAAGGTGCTGCCTCCCGCCCACAGGCGCATCCGGGTGCTGAACGGGTTGCTTGCCCGGGCCATGTGCTCCCAGCTCCTGCCATATTCCTTTGTGCAGGAGGGGAGAGACATGAGAGCACTGCTGCAGTTTGGGATCACGGAGTGGCAAGTCCCCAGCCCCCACTACTTCTCCCGCACGGTGACCCCAACACTGCACCGCTTTGCCATGGCGAACGTGGTCCGCGCGCTCGATCACGCCGTCAGTGCACGGATCCACATAACCATGGATTCATGGAGCAGCCGTTTTGGGACAGACCACTATCTGTCCTTTACGGCCCACTGGGTCAGCCTGGTGGAAAGCCCGAGCGAGGAAGCAGCAGGTCCACCCTCGGGCACATCAGCGGCAGCAGCGGCACCAGTCGCCCACTATGTGGTGCCACCGCGCAGGGTCAGGGGAGAAGCAGCAGCTCCCGCCGGCAAGCGATCCCATCTGAACAGCAGCGTGAAGGCCCGCCACTGCCAAGTGCTGCTGGAGATGAAAAGCCTGGGGAAAAACAGCCTAACGGCAGCCAATGTGCTCCGCTACCTGAGGGAGCAGGAGAAGACGTGGCTGATCCCCAGAGGCCTCCGAGTCAGATTGGTGGTGTCTGACAATGCCGCCAACCTGCTGGCTGCCATCAGCAGAGGAGACTTGACCCATGTCCCCTGCTTGGCCCATGTCCTCAACCTGGTGGTGCAGAAGTTCATGCGCACCTACCAGGGGATGGAGGAGCTGTTGGAATCGGCGCGGAAAATTGTGCGCACTTTCCGCCGCTCAGCTGCTTCCGCAGCAAACCTGGCAGAGATCCAGCAGCGCGAGGGCCTGCCATGACACCGCCTTCTCATTGATGTGTCAACTCGCTGGAACTCCACCCTGGCGATGTTGGAGCGGCTGGTTGAGCAGAGGAGGGCTGTCAACCAGTACATCGTGGATGGCACTGTCGCCAGCACCACCAAACTCCAGCTCCTCACCAACGCACAGTGGGGGCAGATGCAGCAGGTCTGCTTGGTGTTGGCTCCCTTCCTGCAGGGAACCAACCTGGTGAGCCAGGAACGGGCATCCCTCTGCCAATGGGTGCCCTTTGTTTGTCTGCTGGACAGGGCACTTAGTGGATTTGGGAGAGGAGACCCTGAAGCAGCTGGAACAGCAGCCGCCTGCACAGTCCACTGCTGCGCAGGTTTTTGAGTCCCTGGAGGAGGATGAGGAGGAGTTGGAGGGGCGGGACGTTGCTGCTGAGAGGGAACAGTGGAGCGCAGCAGAAGTGGTGCGAGGGTTGAGAGAGGAGGAAGAGGCTCAGGGGTCGGAGGAGGAGGAGGACGCTGACCCTGATGTCTCTGTTGCACGGACCACCCTGTTCCCCATGGCAGCGCACATGCTGCGCTGCCTGCGCACAGACCCCAGGGTCAAGCAGATGCAAGCGAGGGAGGACGCCTGCATCAGCATGATCCTGGATCCATGGCTGAGGGGGATGTGGGCTCAGTTTCTGCCTGTTAGAGACCGTGAGCAGCGAACAAGGGAGTTGCAGCAGCTCCTTGTTCGGCTACTGGAGGAAGCCTTCCCCCAGCCTTCCACTCCCTCTGTCCCTGTCCAGCCAGCACAGCAGCCGGTGCGTGCAGCCAGCAGCAGCGTAAGGCGCCCAGGAGACTGTCACGATCGCTTCTGCAGCGTGTACTGCTGGCTGCAGTTGTATTGTATTTCATTACATGCATTTACTTGCATAGTTTTGTTTGCACTCAAACTAGTTGCTGAA
Organism: Hyperolius riggenbachi; assembly: GCF_040937935.1. Lineage (NCBI taxonomy): Eukaryota > Metazoa > Chordata > Amphibia > Anura > Hyperoliidae > Hyperolius > Hyperolius riggenbachi. Next base: position 185,896,947 of record NC_090650.1, on the reverse strand, counting down.
TCGATCTGCAGTTGCTGTGCAGTTCTGGCCAGCTCAGGATTGAATAGTTACCATTCACCTGTGTGGGAATCTGCATGTCTGCTCCCATTGGATGACCTCAGTATAAAGATCTGCTTCCTGCAGGGCTCCACGGCTATCATAGTCTCAGATCAGTCTGTTACTCTGTCTGGGCCCCCCCCCCCGTTCCTAGATCTCGTGTGGACTGCACTGACTTCTGCGAAGGGGTAAGTGAGTCCTTCTAGTCCTGATCCTGATCAGCATTTGTTATTTTGCTGGTCTTGCATCATATATTGGTTCATCGCCGATATATACGCATACTAGCGCGTTTGTTATTTTCCTTGTATTCGTGTTACGTTAATACATCAGTGTCGCTGATATATTCGTACTCAAACTGTTTATATCCTGTGTTCAGTCAGTCAGTTTCCAGCACGTTTCAGTAGGATGCGCTTAGCGTGATCACCCATGCTTAGTTAGTTCAGTCCTGTTCCTGTTACCTTGCGTGGATTGCGCTCACTTCTGCGTAGAAGTAGCGAATCCTTCCTAGTCCTGTTCCTTGTATTGCTCCAGTTCCTAGCTAGTGTAGTGTAGGGGAGTGTTGGTGAAGACCCGTGGTCACTTAGACTCTGTGCTGGGGTGGTTCTATCTCAGTGGTGAGGTCAACAGCCTCCTGATCCCTAACAGTAACAAGCAGCCACGATGGATACTAGTGTAGAACAATCACAGATGGACCTCTTATGTGAGATAGTCTCCCAGCTGAGACTTTCGGTCGCAGAAGTTCAGAAAGAGAACTCAGAGATCCGGGAATTTCTCAGAAGTGAACCGGTTGCTTCTGCTCCTGCCTCCGCTCCCGCGGCCGCTCCAGCTCCGGCAGTGGTTCAAGCTCCAGCAGCTAACCTTGTACCTGTTCCTGTGGAAGGCGCCATGAGCTTGATACCAGAACCCAAGTTACCCTTACCTGATCGGTTTTCAGGGGACCGATCTAAATTCCGCCTGTTCCGGAGTGCTTGTCATCTCCACTTCAACATGCTGCCCAGAACCTTCTCCCGTGAGGAGATCAAGGTCGGAGCCGTCATCTCTCTCCTGCAGGGTGAACCACAGGCCTGGGCCCTCCGGTTGGTCGAACGTGATGATCCGGCTGTAAGCAATGTCACTTCCTTGTTTGAGGCCATGGCCGAATTGTATGATGACCACGGAAGAGGGGCATCTGCAGAAGCTGCTCTTCAAGCCCTACGTCAAGGGAAGAGACCAGTGGAAGAATACGTTACGGACTTCCGCCGCTGGTCGGGAGACACTTCATGGAATTAGCCAGCACTCAAGTTCCAGTTCAGACAAGGGTTATCCGAGGTGCTAAAGGACGAACTGGCCAGAGTGGGAGTGCCGGAGACCCTGAAGGATTTGGTTCAGCTGTCTGTTCAGATCGATCGGAAAAAGACGGGTGGAAAGATCAGGGCCTACCCGTTCCCTGTGGGTCCCTTCAATGGCCGAAACTCCCTGCACTCCAACCGTTCCAACTTCTTCTGCCGCTTCTGATGTTCTCGAGCCCATGCAATTAGGGTTGGCTCGTCCTGCCATTTCTCAGGAGGAGAGACAACGCAGAAGGTCCGCCAACTTGTGCCTCTATTGTGGAGCTCAGGGCCACTTCCGTCTGAACTGCCCGGTTAGGCCTGCCGGTAAGCCTGATCAACCACTCTGCAAAGACAAGGCTACCCAACTTCTGGCGGTCTCTCACATCCCTCTTACTCTCTCGTTTTAGGGCCCCAGAGGAGAGATCTTTAGAGTCAAGGCTATTATTGACTCTGGAGCCTGCTCCTGCTTCTTTGACATCAATCTTGCCGTACAACTCCAGCTTCCAACCCATTGTAAACGGGTACCACTTACCATCCAGTTAGCCGATGACTCTTCCACCAACTCCGGTCCCATTACATCAGAGACTCTTCCACTGAGGATCACCATTCAAGAAGAGCATCATGAATACCTCTGTTTTGACTTGCTTCCTTCTCCTCTCTTCCCGGTTATTCTGGGCATGCCCTGGATGAAGATGCACAACCCAACTATTGACTGGAGAACGGGTGAGGTGTCTTTCCACTCAGATTATTGCCTCCGCAGCTATTTTCCCCGGGCTGGGATTCTTTTCTGCCTAAATTCCGAGAAGAAAGACTCTGTTCCCTTGGTTTATCGTGACTTCTTGGATGTGTTTGACAAGTCAGGAGCAGACGTCTTACCCCCTCACCGCATCTATGACTGTCCTGTTGATCTCCAGCTTGGAGCCGCTATTCCATTTGGAAGGACTTACCAATTATCTGAACCGGAATCCCAAGTGTTAAAGGACTATATTGACGAGAACCTGAAGAAGGGGTTCATCCATCCATCCACTTCACCAGCCGGGGCAGAAATCTTTTTTGTGGAGTAGAAGGATGGTTCACTTCGTCCATGTATAGATTACAGAGAGTTGAATACAATCACGATCAAGAATCGGTATCCTCTGCCCCTCATGTCAGACTTATTCCAAAGACTCCGTACCGCCAGGATATTCTCCAAGCTAGACCTCCGTGGAGCATACAATTTAGTCCGTATAAGAGAAGGAGATGAGTGGAAGACGGCTTTCCGTTCCAGGTTCGGACATTTTGAGTATTTAGTTATGCCTTTCGGGTTATGCAATGCCCCAGCCACATTCCAGCATTTCGTGAATGACATCTTCCGGGATTTCATCGATGACTTCATGGTAGTGTATCTGGACGACATACTGGTGTTTTCCTCGTCTTTGGAGGAGCACCGCATTCACATTAAGAAGGTGCTGTCGCGGCTCAGAACTCATGGACTTTATGCTAAAACCGAGAAATGTGAGTTCGAGAAGGGGTCTATCCAGTTCCTGGGTCTGAAGATTTCTCCAGATGGGTTAGAGATGGACCCACAGAAGGTCTCAGCCATTCTGGACTGGCCAGTTCCTTCGATTAGAAGGGCCGTACAAAGGTTCATCGGATTTGCCAACTTTTATAGAAGGTTCATCAAGAATTTCTCCCGAGTTGTGGCTCCCATCACGCGGTTGACCAGTACCCGACAAGCCTTTCACTGGACTTCCGAAGCTCAAGGAGCATTTGAAAGACTGAAGACCTGCTTCACTTCAGCGCCCGTCTTGAGACATGCAGAACCTTCTAGACCTTTTATCCTGGAGGTAGATGCCTCAGAAATAGCCATTGGAGCCATCTTGTCGCAGCGGTTCGAGTCTAAAGACATTCTTCACCCTATTGCCTTCTTCTCCCGGAAACTTAACACTGCTGAAAAGAACTATGATGTGGCGGATCGGTAACTCCTTGCTATCAAGGCAGCCTTGGAGGAATGGCGTTACTTGTTAGAAGGAGCAGAGCACCCTATTCTCATCTTCACAGACCACAAGAATCTCGAGTATCTCCGTTCAGCCAAGAGATTTAAGCCCCGACAAGCCAGATGGTCCCTGTTCTTCTCAAGATTCAACTTCCACTTAACTTACCGTCCGGGCTCTAAAAATACCAAACCAGATGCTCTGTCACGCATGTTCCATTCGGAGGCCAGCCCCAACTCAGTTCCGGAGAATATTCTTTCCTCACAACACTTCCTACTCCTCCAATCAAGCCTGCTTACCTCTATTCAGCAAGAGTCTGCTCTCGTTGATACCCCTCCTGACCTCCTTTTCAAAAATGGTCTCTACTATCATCAGGACAAGATCTTTGTTCCCCGCAAGTCACGACTTCCTGTCCTTCAGGCCTGCCATGATGATAGACTAGCAGGTCATTTTGGAATTTCCAAGACTCTCGATCTAATACTAAGAACTTTTTGGTGGCCTGAGATTACCAAGGACTGCAAGCACTTCGTGAAGACCTGTGAAACTTGTGAGCGGTCTAAGAGTCCCCGCACTAAGCCATGGGGTTTGTTGAACCCGTTACCAATTCCAGAACGGCCCTGGGAGGGCATCGCCATGGACTTCATTGTTGAACTACCACCTTCTAAGGGGTTCACGACTATCCTGTTGGTACTAGACCGCTTCTCCAAGATGGCGCACTTTTTCCCTCTCCAAGGGTTACCTACGGCTGCAGAGACTGCTGAGATCTTCCTGAAAAAAGTGGTTAAGTTGCACGGCTTACCTAGGAACATTGTCTCAGATCGAGGAGTCCAGTTCACCTCTAAGTTCTGGCAGGAGTTATGCAAGAAACGTAAGATTCACTCTTCATTGTCATCAGGGTGCTACCCTCAAACGAATGGTCAGACAGAACGGACAAACCAAACCCTTGAACAGTACCTCAGATGTTTCACCTCTGCATCACAAGACGACTGGTCCTCACGTCTGGCCACTGCAGAATTCGCCTTTAACAACACGGTCCATACCTCCACTAACCAATGTCCATTCTTTGTGAACTATGGATTTCATCCCTCATTTCTATTAGATGTCAAGTCTGAATCTAAGTTACCAGGGGTCCAGGAGAGAATATCCTTAATCACTGAAAATTTCACTAGGATACAGGGAATTCTGAAAGACTCACAAGAAAAGGGAAAGAAGTTCGCGGACAGACTCAGAAAGGAGGGGCCAAGTCTTGTACCAGGAGATCAGGTTTGGCTCTCTACAACTAATCTAAGATTTCATTGCCCTTTAAAGAAGCTTGGACCGAAGTTTATTGGGCCCTTCCCTATTCTGGAACAGATTAATCCAGTGGCCTTTAGACTATCCTTGCCAAGATCCTTACGGGTTCACCCAGTATTCCACGTTTCCTGCTTGAAGAAGGTAGAGGTTAGTGAATTCCCTGGACGTTCTGCTTGTCCTCCTGCTCCTATCCTGGTTGAGGGAGTTGAAGAATTTGAAGTAGAAAGAATCCTTGATAGCAGAAGGGTTAGGAATTCCATCCAGTATTTAGTCAAATGGAAGGGGTTTGGGATGGAGGAGAACTCTTGGGAACCAGGCCAGAATATTCATGCTCCCAGATTTATTAGAACGTTTCATCAAAGATTCCCGCAGAAACCTAGAACTGGGGGCACCCGGAGGTTGCCCGTAGGGGGGGTGCAATGTCATACTCACCGGGCTCGGGGCTCTCAGCATGCCCAGGCAGGGGTCTCCAAGCGTGCACGCGGAGGAACGCTGGGCCTTGTAGTTCCTCTCAAACACAAAATGGTGCACGGCGTTGCGCGCTGCGCACAGCGCTTGCGCAAGTGTGTGTGCGCGCAGAGCATTGCGCACTGCGCAGGCGTTTATTCTGGCGCCAGAATCAATGGCCACCAGTATTTAAGCAGCACTGCCCTTCCCTGCAATGCTGCTTGTTCTGGCAGTTTGGCTAAGTGTTCCCAGTGCATTACCTATTGATTATCTGATTTCCTGTTGTGACCCGGCTTGTGACCTCGACTACCCTTGATCTCTGCCTGCCCTGACCTTTGGCTTGTGACCTCGATAACCTGGATCTCCACCTGCCCTGACCTTCAGCTTGTGACCCCGACCATCCTTGATATCTGCCTGCCCTGACCTCTGGCCTTGCCTTGTGGATTACATCTCTCAACATCAGTCCTGCACCCAGCAGTATCCGCCTGTTCTCCGAATCACTGTGGAGCTATTTCCAGCGCAACCTGGTGGGCACTAGGCAGTGACGTTCGGCATCCCCACTAGGGGGGTGTTCCAGCATTCCCTTTAGGGGAGTGTTGGTGAAGACCCGTGGTCACTTAGACTCTGCGCTGGGGTGGTTCTATCTCAGTGGTGAGGTCAACAGCCCCCTGATCCCTAACACTGTGACTGTCATCTGCCCGACCCTATTGATTGATTGCCTCCAACCGTGTGTGACCGACTTTAATTGTCACCCACTGTCTGGCACACGACTTAGTTATTGTGTAGTAAACTAGCGATTTATAGTTAGTTGCGTACAACTACTACCCATTCAGTTGAGTTTATTAGCTTCTGTACTGTGTAATAAATAATAGTTACATCACAGGCCAACATCCGTTGTGACCTGTGACTGTCATCTGCCCGACCCTATTGATTGATTGCCTCCGACCGTGTGTGACCGACTTTCATTTTCACTGTCCGTCACACGAGTTAGTTAGTACTGTAGACCAGAGGTTCTCAACACGTGGACCACAGTCAGGGGTACGCAGCACAGCTGAGCTGGCTTACTCATATCCACTTGTGTGGTCTGCCAGCCGCACTCTGCACGGAAACCACGCTGATGTAACGTTAGATTGTGTTGCCTCAGTGCTGCCCTCTGTGGCAGACATGCGCACAAATCACTTCCTCATTCCGTGAGCCAGCACAATCAAACAGAGCAGCTCAGTCAGACAGACTGTGCTTCTGTGGAGCTGCCCTCAGCACAGAGTAAGCTCAGGTCTGCAGTATGAACAAAGTTCTGTTAATCACACAGTCTCCAGCGTGTTGCTGCACAAGGAATTTCTTTCTGTGTCGTAGCTGGGCTACTGCAGCCATCCCGGCTATAAACTTTCTCACTGGAATGAAAGGAGCGAGCAGCCTGTGAGGGGGAGGCAGAGAGGCATGTCACAGCCCACAGATCTGTCTCTACAATAAGAGATAAGAGGGAAGGATTCATGCTGGGGTGAACTCCATGTGAAGGAAAAACAGGCCTAGGATCCAGCCACTGGGCAGAGCATGTATCTCACCACACAGTTTCATTCATTACTGCAGCACCTGCGCTCTAAGCACTGTATACGAAAAAGCTGCAGCGTGCCCAGTACTAGGGGGAAGCAAGGGGTTCTGTGGTGGGGTTAAATAAACACAAACCAACACTTCCCTGGGGCTTCTATCGTCCTCCTGCAGCTGTCATGTCCCGCGCCATCCTCCTACCACCCTCTGTTCCCCGCCGCTGGTCCTGGTCTAATATTCGTCTGACCAGACGAATAGTGCTCACTCCAGTGCACATCATCGGGAGCTTACTGCGCAGTACGAAGTTTTCTTTTACTGCTCCGTAAGCTCCTGATGACGCGCGAGAGAGCAAGCACCCGCACAGCCGCAATCTAGTTAGACGCGTAATTAGACTGAGACAGGCAGCGGGGAACGGAGGATGGTAGGAGGACGGAGTGGGACATGAAAGCTGCAGGGGGCAGATAGAAGCCCCGGGTAAGTGTCAGTTTGGGGGCTTATTACCCCCTCCACAGAAGAGCACAAGCTCAGCACGCTATGCTGCAGTAGTGCAGCTTAGCGTGCGCTGGTTACTTACACTCCCTCCTCTCCTTGTAACCAATGGCTGCTCCCCTCCTCCCGCACTGAGCCCCGGCGGATCCAGCAATACACTGTCTGTCACTTGATAGACAGCAGATTGGGCCAATTAACGTGCAGGGATAACTTCCTATACATACAGCCACTGGACACAAAGGGACTCAGTGCAGAATGAGTGGAGTGGCGGTTAGTTATAAGGAGAGGAGGGAGTGTAAGTTACCAGCACACGCTACGCTGCACTACTGCAGCATAGTATGCTGAGCTTGTACTCCTCTCATTAAGATATATATATATATATATATATATATATATATATATATATATATATATATATATAAATTACATGAGCCCCCCACCCTTAACCTGCCCCCAAGCCGCCTTAAAGGTAGCTGCATTATTGAGTGGCCCTTTGCTCTCTCCCAACAGTGTTCGGTAGCGATGAACATTCCGATTTGTACCGTTATTCCAAATGCTTCAGAACAGAATTGAAATTTAAACTAATGAACACTGCATATTGATCTGAATTCAGGGGGTACTCGGCTAGAACTGAATTGCGATAGGGGGTGCTTGGGTCAAAAAAGTTGAGAAACTCTGCTGTAGACTACACTACTGCTGTTAGTAGTACTAGAACAACTATTTGAATAAAATAAAAAATAAAAAAAAACTTTCATTTTTTGTTGTCACTCAACACCAGTCACCAGCAACCCAGACTTGATTAAAGTTTACACCCTTTCCCGCACTTTTCTACGTATATATATTTTTTTTATTGCATTTCTATATTATTGCACAATGACTGGCAGAGGTAGAGGGCGAGGCACCATCAGGAGAGGCAGCGCCATTGCAGCAGCCACTGGCAGCAGCAGCAGATCTGTGACTGGTCCGCCGCCAGCCACTGACCGCAGAGTTGTGGAGGAGGGAGCAGAGGTGCAACACCAGCGTGTTGCGCCCATCTTTGAGACGGGTCGTCGCCCCCGGCCTATTGCGGAGAGCCAAGCAGAAGTTGTGGTGGAAATGATGGCGGAGCAGCAAGCCACAGTTTCCAGCCAGACCTCCAGCACCAGCGAGACCAGTGTCACCACCACCAGCACTCCGGTCCACAGCAGGCCTCCACCACCTTGAGGTCATGGTCACGGTGACCCCATCGACCAGCCTGCCCTCAATGAGCTCGCTCTTCACCCCAGGGATCCCGTGTGCTTTGAGGGATGTTGTGGAGCAGTTTGAGCAGGAGATGATGGGGACATGCAAGGAGGAGGAGTAGTTTGAGGTGGAGGAGTTTGTTGTTGGTGCTGATGAGAAGGGGCGTGATGCAGAGGATTTTGGGGTAGAGGAGTTGGTTGAGGTGGGCTCAGAGGAGATGTTTGGGGATGATGATGATGTTCAGCTGGATCCTTCCTATGTGCCAGCAGTACCACCAGCACAGTTGGTTGAAGGCAGCTCGTCATCGGAGGAGGAGGCGTCTCTGGCACAGAGGCGCGGCAGCAGCAAGACGACCAGCACAGGGCATGGAAGGCAGGAGCCACAGCCTGCTGGTTCAGCCGCTACCACCACCCGCAGCAAACCTCCAACCAAACCCAAAGAAACACAATCCTCCAAGGGCCCAAAAAATCCCCAGCCCTCAAGCTCAAAGGGCAAGTTGAAGTCCCCAGTCTGGCGGTACTTCACTAAGTGCACAGTGGACAAGACCCGTGCAATTTGCAACAGTTGCGGTGTCAGTCTCAGCAGAGGTTGCGATGTCCACAAGTTGAGTACCTCGTGCCTGTAGACCCACTTAGAGAGCAGACATTTTGAGCACTTTAGTGAGTTTGAGAAGCTAAAGGACAGTGGCGCAGGCAGTGGTCAGAGCCAGACAGCCACTGCACAGACTTCAGCAGCAGCAGCAGCATCCCACCCTCCTGCCCATGCAGCAGCAGCAGCAGGAGCACAGCAGCAGCCACTCACTGCCCCCCCCCCCCCCCTGGGCAGCCAGTCCTCAGTGGCCTCATTAGCTCCCTCCACAGTGGCCTCATCAGCTCCCTCCAGAGTGGCCTCCTCATCCTCCCATGCAGGCAAGCGCCGCCAGACCCTGCTCAGCGAGTCATTCCCCGATGTGACCAAGGTGCTGCCTCCCACCAACAGGCGCATCCAGGTGCTGAACGGGTTGCTTGCCCGGGCCATGTGCTCCCATGTCCTGCCATATTCCTTTGTGCAGGACGGGAGTGACATGAGAGCACTGCTGCAGTTTGGGATCTCGGAGTGGCAAGTCCCTAGCCGCCACTATTTCGCCTGCACGGTGATTCCAGCACTGCACCGCTTTGCCATGGATGCTCGATCACACCATGAGTACGCGGATCCACGTCACCATGGATTCGTGGAGCAGCCGTTTTGGGACAGACCGATATCTGTCCTTTACGGCCCACTGGGTCAGCCTGGTGGAATGCCCGAGCGAGGAAGCCGCAGGTCCATCCTCAGGCACATCAGCGGCAGCAGCGGCACCAGTTGCCCACTATGTGGTGCCACCGCGCGGGGTCAGGGGAGAAGCAGCAGCTCCCGCCGGCAAGCGAACCCATCTCAACAGCAGCGTGAAGGCATGTCACTGCCAAGCGCTGCTGGAGATGGTCAGCCTTGGGAAGACCCAACTGACGGCAGCCAACGTCCTTCTCAAACTCAGGGAGCAGGAGAAGACGTGGCTGACCCCCAGAGACCTCCGAGTCTGATTGGTGGTGTCCGACAATGCCGCCAACCTGCTGGCTTCCATAAGCAGGGGAGACTTGGCCCACGTCCCCTGCTTCGCTCACGTGATAAACCTGGTGGTGCAAAAGTTCATGCGCACCTACCAGGGGATGGAGGAGCGGTTAGAAGCGGCACAGAAAATTGTGCGCACTTTCCACCGCTCAGCTGCTGCCGCAGCAAAACTGGCAGACATCCAGCAGCACAAGGGCCTGCCACCACACCGCCTCATAATCGATGTGCCAACTTGCTGGAACTCCACCCTGGCGATGTTGGAGCGGCTGGTTGAGCAGAGGAGGGCTGTCAACCGCTACATCGTTGATGGCACTCTCGCCGCACCACCAAACTGCAGATCCTCACCAACGCACAGTGGGAGCAGATGCAGCAGGTCTGCTTGGTGTTGGCTCCCTTCCTGCAGGGAACCAACCCGGTGAGCGAAAACCGGGCATCCCTCTGTCAGTGGGTGCCTTTTGTTTGTCTGCTGGACAGGGCACTTGGCGATTTGGTGGATTTGGGAGAGGAGGCCCTGAACCAGCTGGAACAGCAGCCGCCTGCGCAGTCCACTGCTGCGCAGGTATTTGAGTCCCTGGAGGAGGATGAGGAGGAGGAGTTGGAGGTGCTGGACAATGCTGCTGAGGGGGAACAGAGGAGCGCAGCAGCAGTGGTGTGAAGGTGGAGAAAGGAGGAAGAGGCTCAGGGGCCAGAGGAGGAGGAGGAGGATGCTGACCCTGATGTCTCTGCTGGACGGACCACCCCGTTCCCCATGGCAGCGCACATGCTGCGCTGCCTGCGCACAGACCCCAGGGTCAAGCAGATGCAAGCGAGGGAGGACGCCTGCATCAGCATGATCCTGAACCCGTGGCTGAAGGGGAGGTGGGCTCAGTTCCTGCCTGCTAGAGGCCGTGAGCAGCGAACAAGGGAGTTGCAGCAGCTCCTTGTTCATCGACTGGAGGAAGCCATCCCCCAGCCTTCCACCCCCTCTGTCCCTGTCCAGCCGGCACAGCGGCCGGTGCCTGCGGCCAGCAGCAGCGTCAGGCACCCAGGAGACCTGCTGTCATTGACTAAGGCGCCCTACATGATGGTAGAGCAGCCGAGAGAGAAGGTGCGTGCAGCAGCCACCTCCTCTCAAAGTCACAGCCAGTGCATCACCCGACTATCTGGTGCCGACTATCTGGGGTCCTTCAGTGGGCTTGACACCGGCAGCGTGGACCCCATGGAGTACTGGGTGGAGTGCTTGCACATCTGGATTGAGCTGGTGCAGTACGTCCTGGAAGTATTATTGTAAGAGAACAGAGGCGCCAGCAGGATAAAAGGTAATAAAAATTGTAAAATTTGCTGGGAGGCAGTGGTGGACTTACTTCCGGAAAGCAGACTCAAAATACTGTCTGAATTAAACAAATACATTTATTATTGGTACCCCAAAAGATGCAATGCGTTTCGCAGGCACAGCCCGCTTCATCAGGCAATAAGATAGGGGACAAACTGTGGACAAAGACAAAAGATGTTGCTGTAGCGAGCCACATAAAATTAACTAAGTATGTAGTATCATGCAAATTGTATGCAACATTTTCACAATATAAACACTGGATACAAGGTTGCACAATTAGAACAAGGTTGACAGACACTAGCGTCATAAAATCCACAAAAACGTCATTGCATCTTGTTGCCTAAGGACAAATTCAATTTTGTGTAGGAGGGAAGAAAGTGCAGAGTACTAACTATGTAGTGCAAAATATTGCTAATAATAAGGAGCCGTAGTGTAGCAGCACAAAATGAGTGACCGCAGAAAAATTCAAATTCAATTGTTTCTTATTTGTCCTGGAAGTATTGTCTTGCCCCCTTTCCAGCATGCTGTCCAAGAGGTGCTTCAGTGCGGCCGGTGGCGTGGTCACCGAGAAGCGCTCTCATCTGTCCACAGAGGGCGTGGACAGACTCACATTCCTTAAGATAAACCAGGCCTGGATTGAAGGCACGTTCCAGGCACCTGTTGTCGGTGAGAGGAGGACATGAGGTGCCTGGGAATTATTCTTTCACATCAACCTTCAGTCCCTGGGTCCTGATAATTTGGCTAGATTTTTCTTTAGTTGCTATGGTACTAACGCTAGGTACCATGGCCCGTGACATGCCTGCTGCTGCCACACGTCACTCCTCCTCTTGCTGCTGCTGTATTTATTTATTTATGTATTCATTTATTTATTGTATTTATTGTATTTATAAAGCGCCAACATATTACGCAGCGCTGATTTTCATCTTCCTGCTGTCTGTGTTCCCACCGCTAGGGTACACAGAATACATTGCCTGCTGCCATACGTCACTCCTCCTGCTGCTGCTGCTGCTGTATTTATCCTCCTGCTGTCTGTGTTCCCACCGCTATGGTCCACAGAATACATTGCCTGCTGCCATGCGCCACTAGCTATTACGACACTACAATAGCTATATACTGTTGTAAAAAAAAGAAAAAAAAATTCTGAGGTGTCTGGGTTGAAAACTGTGCTGTCACAGTTGTGCATTGGACACAATGTGGGCTTCACGACTGCTGTCCGGAACCTCCTGATCTTGGTGTGTTTATTTACAACCGTGGTACCAACGCTAAGTACCATGGCCCCATTACATTGCCTGCTGCCACCCATCACTCCTCCTGCTTCTGCTGCTGTATTTATCCTCCTGCTGTCTGTGTTCCCACCGCCAGGGTCCACAGAATACATTGCCTGCTGCCATTCGTCACTCCTCCTCCTCCTGCTGTATTTATCCTCCTGCTGCCTGTGTTCCCACCACCAGGGTCCACAGAATTATGCGCTGCTGCCATGTGCCACTAGCTATTACGCCACAAATTTAGCTATGCTGATGTCATATTCTCATATTAATGCAGAGAAATGATCATTCCCCTTGCCCAAATCGTATACAAATGTTTAAATGGGTTGCAGATTATTTGAGTGAATTGCAAGATTCGTGAGTATGATCAGAATCATAATTAGATTATTGTAATTTTCAGTGTTATTTTTGGGAGGTGAGCTGTTTATTCCTACAAGGTTAAGAATGAGATAGTATTGAAGAAATGTTCACATGTTATGCAGTATTTGTTGGGTTAGTTAGTTTTAACCATTAAGGTCAAGATATACCCTGCTGAAACTAAAGCCTGCTTTATTTGCTAAAAGTTAATCACATAGTGTTCACACATATCTAATAAGCTGATCAATAATATACACTTTATTTCAGATTGTATTAAAACAGTTAGGCCATAAGCCTTGTGCCGTCTATTACCACTTATAACCACAGGGGGCATCTAGTGATCCCCATCTAAAAATAAAGGTGAAGTCATGCACATGTATTTTTAGAAATGTCATAAAAACAACAATTGAGTCATATGTACTAATTTAAAAATAGTTTGGAAGTCTCCTTGTTTTATTTTTGGGGAGAAAATCTCTATAAAAGAGAGTTTTCAGGCTGTATATTTTATCATTGCCTGATATACCTGTTGATTGAAACATCTAAGGCCGAAAACCTGCCTTCTCACAGACGTGATTCTGAAAGATACATCAGAGAGGTAATATGCAATTATTCTTGGTGAATTCATTTGACAATAGTCTATATAAACCTTAAAGACTTGTCATTTTTAATCTTCAGCAGTTTTTTAAGTTTTAGATAACTTTTTTTTATGCTATACTTCATATACAATCAGTAAGCATTACTATTCAAATGCAACTGCAAGCTTGAAGAGAACCAGAGATGAAGCACCCTCTTGTATTTTACCTTATAAATCAGTGGGAACATGACAATAAACACCTAATCTGCTCTTTGATTCATTGTTCTCTGTTTAATCTGACTGTTATCACCTCTGATAAGAATCCCCAACTGAGCACTCAGGCTGCTCAGTCTAGCTTTCTACTGAAAGATTATAGCTGAGTCTGTCTTCTGTGGTGTCTTTTCAAGCCCAAGCCTGCCCCCTTGTGCCTCTGCTATAATGACTCAGCAATAATCATTCCCAGCAAAGCCAGATTGAATGCTCAGTCTGGGATTCTTATGACTGCTAATAACAGACACTTTTAGCAGTGAGGATGAAACAGAGAGCATGGTAAGTGTTTTCTCTAATGTTCTTACTGATATACATGGTAAAATACACAAGGGTGCTTCATCTGTGGTTCCCTTTAAGGACAATTACCAAGCTTTGATTGATTAAGAGATATCTACTCTAAGTTCTTTATATAAGGATAGAACTTCATATATCATTTTTAAGGATAAAGCTATATTGTGTGTACCATACACTGTACAATCTCGAGACAACAATTATCGATGAAGGATAAAAGCTACAGCAGAATATTTGCTATATTGAAATGGACTCTTTTCATTAAAGGAACTTTGAAAATGTATTTTTTGATGGAAATGTATTTTTGGATGAGGGACAATAACTGGAGAGGTATATATATGTTTATCTATAAAATTCATCAGCTGAGTGTTGCGTATTTTTTCCAGAGGTAAACCTGTTAACCTATAAATATTCTGTTTATAGTGAGATACGCACCCACTACTGTCTAATCTTGGTTATGACGACCTTAAGGCTGGCCCTTTAAGGTAGTTAGTAATCATTTTGAGCAGATATCGATCAGATATTTGACACTGGTGTTGAAGATAAACCTTTACAACAGTAGAGTTCTGTAAAGGAAAAAACATTATGTTGGGTACAAGAGGAAGAATATGAACACAAAACAAAAAAAAGATGGTGGTGGACGGTGAAGAAGAAGAAGAATAACCAGGTGAAGAAGAAGAAGAATCAGGTGAAGAAGTAGTAGAAGAAGAAGAACCAGGTGAAGAAGTAGTAGAAGAAGAAGAACCAGGTGAAGAAGAAGAAGAAGAAGAACCAGGTGAAGAAGAAAAAGAAGAAGAAGAACCAGGTGAAGAAGAAGAAGAACCAGGTGGTGAAGAAGAAGAAGAACCAGATGAAGAAGAAGAAGAAGAAGCAGGTGAAGAAGAAGAAGAACCAGAACCAGGTGAAGAAGAAGAAGAAGAAGAAGAACCAGATGAAGAAGAAGAACCAGGTGAAGAAAAAACAGGTGAAGAAGAAAAAGAAGAAGAAGAAGAAGAACCAGGTGAAGAAGAACTAGATGATGACGAAGAAGAAGAAGAAGAACCAGATGATGAAGAAGAAGAACCAGATGATGATGAAGAAGGAGAAGAAGAAGACGAAGAAGAACCAGGTGAAGAAGAAGATGAAAAACCAATTGAAGATGAACCAGGTGAAGAAGAAGAAGAACTTGAAGAACCAGATGCCAGTGAAGAAGAAAAAGATGAAGATGATAGTAATGATTGATGACGAGAAAGAAGATGGTAAAACAGAAAAAGAAGAAGGTGAAGACGTTGAAGAAGAATAAACAAGAAATGCAGAAAAAAAGTTTTCCATCACATTTTTTTTTAATTACACCTATTTAAATGTGATTTCCCTTAAAAAAAAAAAATGCATCCGAATTTGCGAACACAAATTTTTTCGCGAATTTTGTTACCGTACACGAACCGAATTCAAATTCTAATCGAATTCGGTGATAGCGATCGAGTTCGAATCCGAATTTGCCCCCAACCCGAATTCGAATGTACCCGAATCGAATTTTGGTACATTCGAGCAACCCTGGTGAAAACAGTCAGAGTCAACCCACAGACCAGCACCAAAGACCTACAACATAATCTTGCTGCAGATGGAGTCACTGTGCATCATTCAACCATTTGGCACAGTTTACACAAGGAGATGCTGTATGCAAGAGTGATGCAGAGGAAGCCTTTTCTCCTCCCACAGCACAAATGGGGCCGCTTAAGGCATGCTAAAGCACATTTGGACAAGCCAGCTACATCTTGAAAACTGAATATTGAGTAATTTGGGCATAACAAAGGGCGTTATGCATCGAGGAAAAACAACACAGCATTCAAAGAAAAAGACCTGCTACCTACAGTAAAATATGGTAGTTCCATCAAGCTTAGGGGCTGTGTGGCCAGTGCAGGGACTGGGAATCTTGTCAAAGTTAAGGGATGCATGGATTCCACACAGTATCAGCAGATTCTGGAGACCAACGTCCAGGAATCAGTGACAAAGCTGAAGCTGTGCCTGGGCTGAATCTTTCAACAAGACAACGACCCTAAACACTGCTCAAAATCAACTAAGGCATTCATGCAGAGGAACATGTCCAACATTCTGAAATGGACATCTCAGTCCCCAGATCTACTA
Source organism: Hyperolius riggenbachi (assembly GCF_040937935.1). Classification (NCBI taxonomy): domain Eukaryota; kingdom Metazoa; phylum Chordata; class Amphibia; order Anura; family Hyperoliidae; genus Hyperolius; species Hyperolius riggenbachi. The sequence goes on along the minus strand of NC_090650.1, from coordinate 185,880,856 downwards.
AATATTGATTTCATTTCTTTTTTGTGGTGCCCAAATTTATGCACCTGCCTAATTTTGTTTAAACAATTATTGCACACTTTCTGTAAATCCAATAAACTTAATTTCACTTCTCAAATATCACTGTGTGTGTCTCCTATATGATATATTTAACTCACATTTTTAATTGTAACAACCAACGATTTCATGACGATTAACAAGGTTGCCCAAACTTTCGCATCCTACTGTATAATGATTTGTAAGTGTAGTACAGCTAAGAAACAGAACATTAGTAACACAGATATGTCTCATATTGTTTACAGTACAGGAAGAGTTAAGAAACTTCATTTGTTATCTATGCAAAAGAGCTTCTTTGAGCTCTCCGACCAAGCTTGTTCAGCTACAGTGCTGTTTTCTGAGGCACTTCTCTCAGCCTGTCTCTCACTGTTTCTTGGTTGTTTAAAGTGACGCTGAAGCGAAAAAAAACTCATGATAAAATGAGTTGGTTGTGTAATACGAATGATTAATAGAACATTAGTAGCAAAGAAAATAGTGTCATATTTTTATTTTCATGTATATAGCTTTTTTTTTTTTTTAATAACATTGCATTGTTCTCTAATAGTTGCAGTTTCCACAATACACTCAGCATTTTAAGGAGAGCCCGATGTGGGTTTCTGACATCAATATTAGAACACAGAGGCACATTCTGCATACAATGCCCGGCCTCTGTGTCCTTACAGTGTGCCCCCCAGTCTCCCCCCGTGCTCTGCTGTCCCGCAATATAAAAACCGCCAGGCTAGCGACATGCAGATTGTCACTAGTCGGCTGTTTACCTTTTGGCTGCCACTCAGTGCCACTCCCCCACCTCCTCTACAGCGCAGCTCCCCGCCTGCGTCCCTTCCCTCCCTGCCTCCAAAAGCTTCCCCCAATCTGGTTACAGAGGCAGGAAATCCACCTCAGGTTCTCTTTACATGATTTCACAGAGCAGGGTAATGACCCTTCCAACGTCTCTGCAGAAAAACCATAAACAAAGAAGAAATAATGAGAGACAGTTGAGATAAGAGCTTCAAAAGACAGTGCTGTCCATGACTTGATTAAGTCGCAGAGCTCAAAGAAGCTCTTTTGAATAGATAACAACTGAAGTTTCTTAAAGCGGAATGAAACTCAGCATTTCTTCTTTGCTCTAAAAAATTAATTACAGCATATTATATACAACCAGCATTTTTTTTTACTAGAACAGCATTCAAAGGGTTACACACAGGACTTGAAAGTTCAGTGCAGAGAAATCTGGACGCACCCAAAGTGGAGATAATGTTATCTTGTGTTTATGTATCAAGTGAGGAATGTGAGACATGTTTTTATTGAATATTATGTCAGGGTTTTATACTGCTCTAACTCTTCCTGTATTGGAAACAATATGAGACTCATATCTGTGCTATTAATGTTTTATTTCTTAGCAGTACTGCACAGACAAATCATATCATAAGTTTATTTTCACTTCAGATTCCTTTTAAGGTTTTACTGCAGAGCTAATGACCCTTTGAACTTTCCTGCTCTGTTCCATATACAGTATTTCTCTGCAAACAAGTGACTCACTCATCTGTTGAATTGCCAATCCTATGCTTCGGGTCTGGTTTCCAGAGCGTTAATCAGTGCATTGTATGATTCTAGCAAGCTACACAGCAATGTGGCTGACACATGGCTGTCTTTTATATCCTCCCCGATTGCTCTGAGTTGTGCCACTACTTCTAGCATTGCATTATATGCTCCTGCATGTCTGTTTCTTTGCTTAGGCTCATTTGATAGTTTTTTTTTGTAGGAACTGCTTGCTGTTTAAACTGGATCTTCCATGCAGCTTTTTCAATGCATTCCACATGCCTCTAGTTGTGTCCTGATTCCTTATGTGAATAAGCTGGTCATCTTCCACTAACAGGCTTATAAGGTTGTCCTGACTTGTCTGTTTTTTTATTCCATTCCTGATGGTTTTCATCTGGAACATCTGTGATGATTACCAGAGGTGTAGCTAGGGTTTTAAGCGCCCGGGGACAATGTTTTTGCGCCCCCCTTTGGACAAAATGGGAGTGGCCACACATCTGAATGTGGTCATGGGTGGAGTCAAAAGTTATTTAGATATATGTGCCTCCTTACCCCATTCAGATAGCCAGATGTGTCCCCCTTTAAATAGCCAAATGTATGCCCCTTTAGTTAGCCAGATGTGCCCCCCTTCACACTGTTTAGATAGCCAGATGTGCCCCCTTTAGATAGCCTTATTCTGCTGCTGTTAATGCTTCAGCAGAGGGAGGGAGAGAAACAGGGGCACTTCGGGCAGTCAGCGAGCCACCTCTCATGCATGTGGGGGTGCAGTGGCTGTGTTGAGCTCCCCTCACAGTGCTGCGCCCGGGGACATATGTCCTCCCTTGCCCACCCATAGCTACTCCTCTGATGATTACATCCCACAGATAATCTCTAGATAGCAGCGTTTTCATTTTAAACTTCCATAACTGATAGCTTATGTTCGTAACTGCTAGTCAAAGTTCTCGGGTGCTAGCCCTGTCTGCTTTTGTTCTTTACTTGTTATCTGTAGATCACAGTACCTCTGGGAGACTCTCTGTAGCTGTTTGCTGAGCATCACTGAATCACAGTTGAGTGTTCGTCTGGGCTGTCTTGAGTTTTGTCAGTTTTAGTCATACTACTAGGGCTATTCCAGTGGGCGAAATGATTCGAGCCAAACGTAATTGCTCTGATCCCTCCTATCTTAATACCGAATTAAATACTGTAGAATCTAAACTATATGAAAGGGGATATAAAAATGGCAGTTAAACAGGGCTCGAGCTATAGTCCAAAGGAGGGATAGGAATGATTTGCTGCAAGATTCTTCTAGAGAATCGCAAAATCACAATAAAATTCCCTTTGTTACTACATGCAGTCTGGAATATTAAGAAGTGACAGCAGTAATTAAAAGGTGCCTACCAATACTGCACCTGGACCCGAAGTTGAATACCATTCTTAACCTCTTGAGGACCACAGTGGTAAACCCCCCTAAAGATCACTCTATTTTTCGCCACTTGAAGACTGAAGGCAAGACGGAGCTCCGCCCCCCCAAGCAGGAGATACGCGTAGCCTGCGTGCGATCTCCTGCAGTAGCCGGCCCCAGGACTTGTCGCCAATTGGCGTTAGGCAGTCCTGGGGCTGCCTCCGCGGTCATGCCCGTTGGCGTGACACGGTCGTTAGGTAGTTAAAAATGGGTGTTCTGAGGGGGCGCATGCGCGACGTCGTAGCGAGCGGATGCAGCATTGCTGAGCTCCATCTCGCCTGGTGAGATAACCCAGCTTTTCACTGGCTAATTTGCGCTGAAGTTCCCTGGGTTCTCTTCGACGAGTGCCCTAGATGTCCGGGAGAACGACCAGGAGTAAGAAGTCCGGCCTGAAACCTCTTGCGTCTCAGAGCACTATTCCGGAGCTGTTTGGGCCTAAGCAGACGCCAGTGCGCGCTTCTAAGATGGCGTCCACCCCAAAGAAAGCTACAGCATAGAACTCTGAGCCGAGCTCCCCGACTGGATCACAGGCCTCACTCTCGGAGGAAATTAACCTGGACCAACTATATAAGAACATTAAAATGATGTTTCGGAAGGAACTATCTGCTGCGGTGAGTGATCTCTCAGCCAAGATTGATAAAATAGGGGAGAGGGTAGATCACCTTAAGAAGCAGTCAGACGAATTAGCAGATGCGAGGGTAGCGGACAAGGCCAGGATAGATGCCCAGGACACTAAAATAGACACGATTGAGCTCAAGATGGAAGATCTCGAAAACAGATCACGCAGAGCCAACGTTAGAATTAGGGGGGTATCTGAGGAAGTCACCGATCTTAGAAGTATGGCCATGAAACTCTTCACGGATCTTTTGCCGCAGAGACCTCAGGAGGACTTTCATATTGTTCGCATCCACAGAGCCTTTAATAAACCGCATAACACAGATCTTCCAAAGGACATTGTTTTAAAGTTTCTGCACGAGGAAACAAGGGATGCAGTATTACTAGCAGCCCGAGACCTGTCTACCCTTCCTGGAGTCTCTGAGTCACTCAAGCTTTTTGCTGATCTTTCACCTCTTACCCTCGCTAGACGTAGAGAAATAAAGCCATATACAGAGATCCTATCTAAAGAGAGTCTCTGTTACAGGTGGGGGTTCCCTTTTGCCCTCCAGTTTCAATACAATAACAGATCTCATGTTTGCAAATCTCTGGAAGAAGCTAAAAAGGCCTTTACTATCTGCGGTTTTGAGCTACCAGTTATCCCGGACCCCCCTCTCCCACAACGGGACCCGAAACCAACTAGAGCTTGGTCTGAGGTGAAGAATAGAAAGATACTCAGACAACAACAGGCTTCTGATCCTCCTTCTACATCGCAAGAAACCTGAAACTGCTCCGTGGTCTTCTCTAATAGAAACTCTGGGGCTTGTTTTTCTCATAGAGTTAACCTTGGGACTTATTTTTAATCAGGAAACCCTTCTACTTTCACTCTTTCTGGGGCTGGAATAATTTGGTTTCACCGTGTTTTAGCTTTTAGCCACTGAATTCAGGTTGTTTTTTATAAGTGCACTGGCTATCCACCAAGCTACGTCTTTTTGTTGCTTCCTGAAAATGCGGTCGGCTGATCTGGTCATCCTTTCGGGTTGCCCAGCTCCCCTGACCTCTGGAGGAGATTTGGATCGCCATTTGCCTCTATGTGTACTTTCTTCTATTTTAGGTATGAAGAAGAAAGTCCGATATTTGGGGTTTGAAGTTCTATATGCTCTGGGTCATAAGAGGAGGAAGGTGGGAAGGGGGGGGGGGGGGGCAGCACGATTGTTAAGGGGGAACACCTGAGCTTGTTTTATATGAATCATAATGGTTAAGATACTTTCTCACAATGTGAGAGGTTTTAACATCCCCTCTAGGAGGGGGAAGGCTTTCCAGAGCTACCTACGTCATAAGCCTGACATTATTGCATTGCAGGAGACTCACTTTACTGAAGCCTCTTATCCCAAATTTTTGCATTCACAGTATATGAGATGCTTCTTATCTTCTTCTCCCAATAAAAAAGTTAAAGGAGTCGCCACTCTAATTCATAACTCCTGTCCTATTCAAATAACAGAATCATATAAGGATGGCTCTGGAACCTTCCTCATTCTTGTGGGCAATTTACATTCTGAATCAGTATGTATTGTTAATTGATATGCTCATCCAACTAACCCAGTGCAATCATTTATTGCTTGTGCTCAGAAAGTTCTCTCCCTTAACTCTAGAACCATTTATTTACTGGTCAGGAGATTTCAATTTGCTTTCCAACAGTCTGTTGGTTTCATCTAGTCATTCTGGGGACAGATTAACCAAATTGCAGAAATCTAAATTGAATTACTATATTAAGTTGTTGTCCTTATCTGACACCTGGAGGGAATTTAATGGTACTAACCGGGGATATACATATTATAGAACCCATTCACGTACTGTATTGATGCCATCCTTACAAGCTCGGCAAATTTATCTAATCTAATTTTTGCAAGACCTGTTCCAGTTTCTTGCTTTTGAGGATACTATTTCTCTACGCTTTGCCAAAACTTGGAGGCTTAACGAAGCTCTTCTCTATGATTCTTCCAATATAGGCCGAATCACTGAGCATCTTTCAGACTACTTTAGACTGAATGATTCTCCAGAGGTCAAACCGGATGTTCTATGGTGTGCCCACAAGGCATCTGTGTGAAGTGAAATAATTAAAATAGCCTCCCAGCAGAAACGCAAGCGTACAGAAATTCAGTATAATTTAAAAACCAAGCTAAATCGCCTAAATAGAGCATTTCAGAGTTCTCCCACGCCCTACCTCCGTAAATTGATAACTGATACCAAGCTTCAGCTAGACATAGTCCTTTCAAACATGACTGAGAAACAATTTAAGTGGACTAGATCCAAATTCCATAAATATTTAAACAAACCAGATAAATGGCTCGCTATCAAACTGAGAGCTCAGCAACAAATAAATACAGTACATAAAGTGAGACTGGAATCTGGTAGGGAGACTACTGATCCTCCACTAATATATAAAACGTTCCACACATTTTATGATAAACTGTATAATCCATCCCAGATGGCCACTGAGGAGGAAGCCTCTGCCTTCTTATCTCAAGTTAATCTCCCTTACTTAACAGCTAACTCTAGAAAAGTTCTCAATTCTACTATATCTGAGGAGGAAATTTTAGAAGCTATAAAAAAACTTAAATCTGGGAAGGCTCCAGGCCCGGATGGACTCTCTGGCCTTTATTATAAAAAGTTTAAATATATCTTAGTACCCTACCTGAAGAGACTGTATGGCTCAATTATGAAAGGGCACCGAACACTCCCTGAATTTTTGGCTGCTCAGATAGCAGTCATTCCCAAAGATAGTCAAGATCCATTGTCACCTAAAAATTACAGACCTATTTCCTTGCTCAATATCGATTATAAGCTTCTCACCTCAGTTCTGGTAACAAGACTTAATATGTTTCTTGCCGACATGGTTCATAGGGATCAAGTGGGCTTTGTCCCATCTCGCCAGGCCATGGATAATATCCGCAGAATTATTGATATTATTACTCACGCAAATCTTTACTCTAATAAATTGGCCGTAGTGGCCTTAGATATTGAAAAGGCCTTTGATAGCCTTCAGTGGCCTTATATGCTGGCTACACTGAAAAAATTTGGAATCAAGGGTAACTTTCTTTCAGCCATACAGGTTCTTTATTCATTCCCCTATGCAACGCTTAAAATCCCTTCTCCAACCCAAATCCCGATAACTATAACTAGAGGAACTAGGCAGGGATGCCCACTTTCCCCAGCTCTCTTCACCCTTGCGATAGAGCCCTTAGCTTTAATGATCCGGAAAACACCTGAGATCAAGGGTTACATAGTGGGAAAGAAAGAGTACAAGTCTGCATTTTTTGCAGATGATCTAGCTTTAACAATTTCGGAGCCTCAGACCTCCCTTCCACCTCTATTTCACCTTATGGACGTTTTTAGGAAAGTCTCAGGCTTATGCCTTAATTTAAAAAAATCTGAGATGCTAGCTTGCAACTACTCTAAGGCTCAGGCTAGACTGTTGGCTACCAAATTTAATCTACAATATTGCGAGCACTATATAAAATATTTGGGAGTGAAGATTACAAGTTCATACTCTGACTTATTTAAATATAATTATGGCTCAATAATACCTAATTTGCGAAGCTTGCTGAAGGGATGGCATCAGTACTCAATATCTTGGTTGGGGAGAATAAATTCGTTCCGTATGACCTTACTACCAAAAATACTATATTTGTTTAGGACTCTACCATGCTTGGTCAGGAAATCTGACCTCTATAGGCTTCAACTTGATATTCATGGCTTTATCTGGGCAAATAAAAGACCCAGAGTCCTACGTGCCAACATGTTCCAGCCCAGGGTTAGGGGGGGGGGTCTATCGCTTCCAAACCTATATGGCTATTATAGGGCAGCTCAATTGGCCCAGGTCGCTCCTATCTTTGCTAGTGTTAGGGCTCCATTGTGGGTGGACCTGGAGGCATCCCTGTGTGACCCTTATAAATTACAGTCATTGGTTTGGTCTTCGATTCCTAGGTCATCCCTCTCTAAACTTGCTCTACCTTCAACTCTCCTAACATTACAGCTGTGGAAAAGGTCCAGGGAGCACCTGAAGCTATCCTCCAGTCCTTCATCCTTAACATCCATATTAGGTAACACCTATTTTCCTCCTGGTTACTTGCAAGATTTCTCCTGGGGCTCCCACAAAAATATGACTAATTTGTCAGCTTTTTGGTCAGGTAGAAGACTACTCACCTGTCGAGAGGTCCTGGAGAAATCAGAACTCTCGCCGAAATACTGATACCAAATTACTCAAATCTTACATTTTTTCCGGTCAATTGTCCCCCGTGGCTACACCAATCAATGTACTTTTTTTGAAAATTGGGTAACCGGTTCACCCCTGGATGGTGGACTTATTTCTCATCTTTATGCTACCATTATAGAACATAGTTCTTCGGGAATTGAGCAGATTAAGAATTTTTGGACCACGGAATTTCGGGTTTCCCTGGACCAAGAGGATTGGATGGAATGTTTCACTACTCTCACGAACGGAAGTTTGTATTATTCTCTAATAGAGACGAATATTAAAGTTTTTCATAGGGCCTACATTACCCCATACCGACTTCATAAGGCTAACTTAAATCTATCCTCGCTGTGTTTTAGGGGTTGTGGAGGGGTAGGCACGTTCTCTCATATGTGGTGGACATGTCCACTAGTGTCATCTTTCTGGAATAAAGTTGCAACATTGATCCATAGAGTTACCTCCCTTACGGTAGGGTTGCACCCAGCAATCCTAATTTTGGGTCACAAACCTTTGCACTTTACTCATCAGGCCCACAAATTGGTCCAATATATCGCAATGGGGGCCAAGTCGTACTTGGCGGCCAATTGGAAGTCCCCTGCCTTGCCAACTAGACCCCTAATTAATAGAATTCACCAATTAATGATATATGAAAGAATGTTGGCTATCTCCTCAGACAGAATAGATCACTTCCAAAAGACTTGGGACCCCTGGATACAGTATGCGGATAATATTGGTCTCCATTACGCTATGTACTTTAGCTAATCTTCCTGCCCAATGGGTTACATTTATGGACCTGCTACTTCCTTTCCTGCCTTGGTTGACCCGTACCTCCCACTCCCAATTAAGATACTCAGCTAAGCCTTAACAACTCCCTCCTTCGCCTCTTCTCTATAATTATAATAACAACTAACCCCATTACTGATAAAATACCTATTCCATATAACTTTACCATTGGCTTTCACTTAGTGGAACAGGAAGGGTAACGGCCAGGATTTTCCTGGCTTAGGTTGCTGACCTGTCCACTTACTGTTAGCAATAACTATTGCTTAACCACCTTAGCGGTATGGACGAGCTCAGCTCGTCCATTACCGCCAGAGGGTGCCGCTCAGGCCCTGCTGGGCCGATTTGAATGAAATAAAAAGCAGCACACGCAGCCGGCACTTTGCCAGCCGCGTGTGCTGCCTGATCGGCGCCGCTCTGCGGCGATCCGCCGCGAGCAGCGGCGAAAGAGGGTCCCCCCAGCCGCCTGAGCCCTGCGCAGCCGGAGGGCTGGATCGGAGGCGGCAGACGTCAGGACGTCGGCTGACGTCCATGACGTCACTCCGCTCGTCGCCATAGTGACGAGGAAAGCCAAACAAGGAAGGCTGCTCATTGAAGCCTTCCTTGTTACTTATGCTTGCCGGAGGCGATCGGAAGAACGCCTCCGGAGCGCCCTCTAGTGGGCTTTTATGCAGCCAACTGAAAGTTGGCTGCATTAAATAGTTTTTTTTTAATTAAAAAAAAACCCTCCCGCAGCTGCCCTGGCGATCTCAATAGAACGCCAGGGTGGTTAATAATTGGTCTATAGTATATAATCTAAAGGCACCACTACTTGAGATGTCCCAGACCTCAACTTAATCTTTGTTTAGGTAATAATGGCCTAATAGACTGGGTTCTTTTTTGGATGAAACACTGTAAATGTTGCGCAATGGTTTGCTTGTTTTCTCAGACGTTTTTGTAGATTTCGAGAGTGGCTGTGCTATGATGGACTATGATTACCAATTGTTTTGTCCTTTGCTATTCTACTGCATATTCCATTTGGGATTGTTTGTAACTATTTTGCTAACTTTAATAAAACTGTTTGAAACTAAAGATGGGTGTTCCTTCTCCTCATGGAGAAGCAGCACCCTTGGTTCTATTTTGTCTCTTAGTGTCTTTAACTCATCTTCGGTTCTGTGCCCGGGAACATAGCTATCTACAACCGGTACATACAAATGTGGTTATTCCACCTGTAGATATTGTATATTTCTTCAACCGGGCATCACGCTAGGTATGAGACGTATATACTGAGGCTCAGATAAATCGTAGTCAAAACATAGGTTAGGGTCATACACGTGAGATCAGAGGCTGCGGTACAATAGGATGAGACATAGCTGAGGTCATGCACAGAATATCAGATGGCTGAGGTACAATAGGTTGAGACAAAAAGCGGAGTCGTTAAACAAGCTGAGGTCATACACTAGTGATCAGATGGCTACGGTACAAAGGGTTGAGACAGAATCAGGGTCAAAAGACAAGCAAAGATCATACACAATAAATCAGAATACTGGACTAACTGGAGTATATACAGTGGCTTGCAAAAGTATTCGGGCCCCTTGAAGATTTTCACATTTTGTCAAATTACTGCCACAAACTTAATTCAATTTTATTGGAATTCCACGTGAAAGACCAATACAAAGTGGTGTACATGTGAGAAGTGGAACGAAAATCATACATGATTCCAAACATTTTTTACAAATAGATAACTGCAAAGTGGGGTGTGCATAATTATTTAGCCCCGAGTCAATACTTTGTAGAACCACCTTTTGCTGCAATTACAGCTGCCAGTCTTTTAGGGTATGTCTCTACCAGCTTTGCACATGTACAGGCTGAAATCCTTGCCCATTCTTCTTTGCAAAACAGCTCCAGTTCAGTCAGATTAGATGGACAGCGTTTGTGAACAGCAGTTTTCAGATCTTGCCACAGATTCTCGATTGGATTTAGATCTGGACTTTGACTGGGCCAATCTAACACATGGAAATGTTTTGTTCTAAACCATTCCATTGTTGCCCTGGCCTTATGTTTAGGGTCGTTGTCCTGCTGGAAGGTGAACCTCCGCCCCAGTCTCAAGTCTTTTGCAGACTCCAAGAGGTTTTCTTTCAAGATTGCTCTGTATTTGGCTCCATCCATCTTCCCATCAACTCCGACCAGCTTCCCGGTCCCTGCTGAAGAGAAGCACCCCCAGAGCATGATGCTGCCACCACCATATTTGACAGTGGGGATGGTGTGTTCTTAGTGATGTGCAGTGTTAGTTTTCTGCCACACATAGCATTTTACATTTTGGACAAAAAGTTCAATTTTGGTCTCATCTGACCAGAGCACCTTCTTCCACATGTTTGCTGTGTCCCCCACATGGCTTGTGGCAAACTGCAAACGGGACTTCTTATGCTTTTCTGTTAACAATGGCTTTCTTCTTGCCACTCTTCCATAAAGGCCAACTTTGTGCAGTGCACGACTAAAAGTTGTCCTATGGACAGATTCCCCCACCTGAGCTGTAGATCTCTGCAACTCGTCCAGAGTCACCATGGGCCTCTTGACTGCATTTCTGATCAGCGCTCTCCTTGTTCGGACTGTGAGTTTAGGTGGATGGCCTTGTCTTGGTAGGTTTACAGTTGTGCCATACTCCTTCCATTTCTGAATAATCGCTTGAACAGTACTCCGTGGGATGTTCAAGGCTTTGGAAATCTTTTTGTAGCCTAAAGGTGGCCACTAATGATCCAATTTCTGGCGAAAAATAGTTCGAGCGATCAGAAATTCTGATCGGAAGAAAAATCGTTCACTGCACCATCAACAAACCAATCTTTGCTTCCTATCTCACAACCAATCAAGAAAATCCAAATTTTGGTTTGACAAAAATCCAATCGGACGACTATTTTTATAATCGTTCATAATGGATTGTGCCCATCAACTGAGATTATTTTCAACCAATCCGATCAGAATTTCTGATGGCCCGAACGATTTTTCGCTAGAAATTAGACAGTTAATGGCCAGCTTAAGCCTGCTTTAAATTTCTCAATAGCTTTATCCCTGACCTGTCTGGTATATTCTTTGGACTTCATGGTGGTGTTGCTCCCAATATTCTCTTAGGCAACCTCTGAGGTTGTCACAGAGCAGCTGCATTTGTACTGACATTGTATTACACACAGGTGCACTCTAGTCATTAGCACTCATCAGGCAATGCCTATGGGCAACAGACTGCACTCAGACCAAAGGGGGCTGAATAATTACGCAAACCCACTTTGCAGTTATTGATTTGTAAAAAATGTTTGGAACCATGTATGATTTTCGTTCCACTTCTCACATGTATACCACTTTGTATTGGTCTTTCACGTGGAATTCCAATAAAATTGATTCATGTTTGTGGCAGTAATTTGACAAAATGTGAAAACTTCAAGGGGGCCGAATACTTTTGCAAGCCACTGTATATATTGGCAGTGTCTGCATATATATATATATATATATATATATATATATATATATATATATATAGCTCAATGTACTAACTAGACTAAGCCCATACAGGAACAATACAAAGTGTCAGAATGCCCAGCACCAGCATACTGATTGCTATCACGGGCAGTTAATGAATGAGAGACAGGGATTTAAATATCAAAGAGCCCGCCCAAAGCTGGCCCCAGCGATCAATCAAGGTGTCAGCTGACAGCGTGTCAGCTGACACTAAACCCTGCAACGTCTCAGCGTGAAGGACGGGTGTCCGCCGGCAGGCACCCGCTAAATGACGTCAGCAAGGACTCCCCGAGCGTCCTGGTTGCTAAGAACGCCGGGGACAGAGCCAGAGGAAGTGCATCATCCTGAAGAGGAAGTGTCAGGAAGCGCGAGCAAGGGAGCAGAGGACGGAACATCGCGGGATCCAGCAGGTGAGTTCCTTACACCGGGACAGGAAGTATTCTCCTATACTAAACGACAGTTGTTTCCAATTTCTGGTTTTGTGAGTTGTGCTACTACTAATGTAATTCATACTATTTTTTGTCCACAATGTTCAGTGCAATATGTGGGATGCACCACCCGCCCCCTTACGGAGAGGATCTCCAAGCACTATAGGGGGGCATCCAAGGAAAATTTGGGGGGCTCTAAGGTGTCTAAACACTTTGCTACCTGCCATAAGGGAACCTTGATTTTTTCAAATTTCAGGGGGTGGAGAAGGTTAGGCGATCTATTAGGGGGGGGGGGGGGGGGTATACAATCAGAGAAATGTTCTTAAACGTAAGACTTATTGGATTTGGAAACTTGGGACTTGGTTTCCTGAGGGTCTGAATTCAAGGTGGAATGTTAATTTGTTTTATGACCTTTGATATAGTTGTGTATCTGGATTGTTTCCCTGTTTTTTCCTTTTCCTCTCTCCCTTTCCACCCCTGCCCCCCCTTCTCCCCCATTTCCTTGCCCTCATCCCTTTACCCTTCTTTCCCCAACTTCGACTGTATAATGATGTGCTAAGTTCACACAGTATTGTACTAATGTTTGTAGATTCAAATTGTTCTTATTCGAGCTCTATGTACATTTTTCTATGCAGCATTGATCTAATGTTAGTTGTCTTTAAATAGTTCCCCACCAGCACCTGTTTGGTAGGAGGGACCGCCCATAATGGGCTGACCTTTTATGTATAAAATGTGGCTCCTGTGAGAGCAATGTAGCTATGACTAAGGAGCGATTGTGAGGCTCCGATACGCGTGAGCTATTTGTGCCATGTTCTGCATATTTAATCGTCAATAAAGATTGGACTTTTATTGCTTTGGTTGTGCGGATCTCTCCTATTCCTGCTATGTCTGGAGTTTTGTGATCTGTGTCTCAGGGTCTAGGCATTCGGTGACAGGTCCCATAACATGATGGAGCAGAGTGGTCTGTACACGCAGATAGGCACCCGGTATAACAAGTTAGAACTCATTACTGAATGAGCAGAGATAAATCATACACAACCATCAGGTAATGCAGCTAACTTAAAGGAACACCGAATGAATACAGGAAATCATAATACCAAATAGATCATCACAGACACTTACATCTTGTGGTTTCTTTAATATGCTGCAGTTTAAGTAATGATGTTGTTAAATCCAACACATTGTAAATACTTACCATGTAGTAAATGTTAAAATACCGTAATTTAAGGGTTCACTGAACACAACAGGTAGGTATATGAAGTGATGAGGTGGATGCACTCAACACAACAGGTAGGTATATGCAGTGATGAGGAGGGTTCACTGAACACAACAGGTAGGTATATGCAGTGATGAGGTGGGTTCACTGAACACAACAGGTAGGTATATGCAGTGATGAGGTGGGTGCACTGAACACAACAGGTAGGTATATGCAGTGATGAGGTGGGTGCACTCAACACAACAGGTAGGTATATGCAGTGATGAGGTGGGTGCACTCAGCACAACAGGTAGGTATGTGCAGTGATGAGGTGGGTTCACTGAACACAACAGGTAGGTATATGCAGTGATGAGGTGGGTTCACTGAACACTAAGGTAGGTATATGCAGTGATGAGGTGGGTTCACTGAACATAACAGGTAGGTATATGCAGTGATGAGGTGGGTTCACTGAACACAACAGGTAGGTACAGTGGTGTGAAAAACGATTTGCCCCCTTCCTGATTTCTTATTCTTTTGCATGTTTGTCACACTTAAATGTTCCTGCTCATCAAAAACCGTTAACTATTAGTCCATGATAACATTATTGAACACAAAATGCAGTTTTAAGTGATGTTTTTTTATTATTTAGTGAGAAAAAAAACTCAAAACCTACATGGCCCTGTGTGAAAAAGAAATTGCCCCCTGAACCTAATAACTGGTTGGGCCACTCTTAGCAGCAATAACTGCAATCAAGCGTTTGCGATAACTTGCAACAAGTCTTTTACAGCGCTCTGGAGGAATTTTGGCCCACTCATCTTTGCAGAATTGTTGTAATTCAGCTTTATTTGAGGGTTTTCTAGCATGAACCACCTTTTTAAGGTCATGCCACAACATCTCAATAGGATTCAGGTCAGGACTTTGACTAGGCCACTCCAAAGTCTTCATTTTGTTTTTCTTTAGGCATTCAGAGGTGGATTTGCTGGTGTGTTTTGGGTCATTGTCCTACTGCAGCACCCAAGATCGCTTCAGCTTGAGTTGACAAACAGATCTCCTTCAGGATTTTTTGGTAGATAGTAGAATTCATGGTTCCATCTATCACAGCAAGCCTTCCAGGTCCTGAAGCAGCAAAACAACCCCAGACCATCACACTACCACCACCATATTTTACTATTGGTATGATGTTCTTTTGCTGAAATGCTGTGTTACTTCTATGCCAGATGTAACGGGACACGCACCTTCCAAAAAGTTCAACTTTTGTCTCATCGGTCCACAAGGTATTTTCCCCAACGTCTTGGCAATCATTGAGATTATTTTTAACAAAATTGAGACAAGCCTTAATGTTCTTTTTGCTTAAAAGTGGTTTGCGCCTTGGATATCTGCCATGCAGGCCGTTTTTGCCCAGTCTCTTTCTTATGGTGGAGTCGTGAACACTGACCTTAATGGAGGTAAGTGAGGCCTGCAGTTCTTTAGATGTTGTCCTGGGGTCTTTTGTGGCCTCTCGGATGAGTTTTCTCTGCGCTCTCGGGGTAATTTTGGTCGGCCGGCCACTCCTGGTAAGGTTCATCACTGTTCCATGTTTTTGCCATTTGTGGATAATGGCTCTCACTGTGGTTCGCTGGAGTCCCAAAGCTTTACAAACCGCTTTATGACCTTTACCAGACTGATAGATCTCAATTACAGTACTTTTGTTCTCATTTGTTCCTGAATTTCTTTGGATATTGGCATGATGTCTAGCTTTTGAGGTGCTTTTGGTCTACTTCTCTGTGTCAGATAGCTCCTATTTAAGTGATTTCTTGATTGAAACAGGTGTGGCAGTAATCAGGCCTGGGGGTGACTACAGAAATTGAACTCAGGTGTGATAAACCACAGTTAAGTTATTTTTTAACAAGGGGGACAATCACTTTTTCACACAGGGCCATGTAGATTTGGAGTTTTTTTTCTCACTAAACAATAAAAACCATCATTTAAAACTGCATTTTGTGTTCAATTATGTTATCTTGGACTAATAGTTAACGGTTTTTGATGAGCAGAAACATTTAAGTGTGACAAACATGCAAAAGAATAAGAAATCAGGAAGGGGGCAAATAGTTTTTCACACCACTGTATATGCAGTGATGAGGTGGGTGCACTCAACACAACAGGTAGGTATACGCAGTGATGAGGTGGGTTCACTGAACACAATAGGTAGGTATATGCAGTGATGAGGTGGGTTCACTGAACACAACAGGTAGGTATATGCAGTACTTGGTATTACAATGTGCACCTGTCACACACACAGGTAGTCACTGAATGTGCTGGGCCTGGCAGTGGCACACACACAGTATGAATTAGCAAGGCTGTCTATGCAACACAAGTGTCAGTGGGACACACAGAAAAAAAAATTGATCACAAAAACAAGATTAGCTCTCAAAAGAGCTGTTGTGGGGTGCTATTTTAGCAATAAGAAATCAGCAAGGAGCAAGCTAACAAGCCTACAACAGCCTAACTAATCTTTCCCTATGAGAGTCTGCCATGAGCTGTCCCTCCTCTCACTATTGCAGGCACACGAGTGAGTGTAATGGCCGGCAGAGCCTGCCTTATATAAGGGGGGAGTGGCTCCAGGAGAGAGTGTAGCCTGATTGGCTACATTGTGCCTGCTGACTGTGATGTAGAGGGTCAAAGTTGACCCTAATGGTGCACTATGGGGGTGAACCGAACTTTCGGGAAAGTTCGCCTTACATGGTCGAACGCGAACCACTGGAAGTTCGTCTGGAACCGTTCGCCGGCGAACCGTTCGGGCCGTCTCTACTTCAGAGCGGGTGCTGGCAGAAGCACGAAGCCGGCAGGATTCAATTCATTTTGGGCATTGACCACAGTGAGATGGACACTTCTAGTTTTGACCAGCCAGAACCCAAAGTGGCTAGACTTCGGGTGCTGGCCGTAACACATACACCAACATTTTTAATGTACTTAAAGGGATACTGTAGGGGGGTCGGGGGAAAATGAGCTGAACTTACCCGGGGCTTCTAATGGTCCCCCGCAGACATCCTGTGCCCACGCAGCCGCTTAACGATGCTCAGGCCCCGCCTCCGGTTCACTTCTGGAATTTCTGACTTTAAAGTCAGAAAACCCCTGCGTCTGCGTTGCCGTGTCCTCGATCCCGCTGATGTCATCAAGAGCGCACAACGCAGGCCCAGTATGGTCTGTGTCTGCGCAGTACACTCCTGGTGACATCAGCGGGAGCGAGGACACGGCAACGCAGACGCAGTGGTTTTCTGACTTTAAAGTCAGAAATTCCAGAAGTGAACCGGAGGCGGGGCCAGAGCATTGGGGAGGGGCTGTGCCAACACAGGATGTCTGCGGGGGACCATTAGAAGCCCCGGGTAAGTTCAGCTCATTTTCCCCCGACCCCCTACAGTATCCCTTTAAAGGGATACTGTAGGGGGGTCAGGGGAAAATGAGTTGAACTTACCCGGGGCTTCTAACGGTCCCCCGCAGACATCCTGTGTTGGCGCAGCCACTCACCGATGCTCCGGCTCCGCCTCCGGGTCACTTCTGGAATTTCAGACTTTAAAGTCTGAAAACCACTGTGCCTGCGTTGTCGTGTCCTCGATCCCGCTGATGTCATCAAGAGCGCACAGCGCAGGCCCAGTATGGTCTGTGTCTGCGCAGTACACTCCTGGTGACATCAGCGGGAGCGAGGACACGGGCGTGCAGGCGCAGTGGTTTTCTGACTTTAAAGTCAGAAATTCCAGAAGTGAACTGGAGGCGGGGCCGGAGCATCGGTGAGTGGCTGCGCCAACACAGGATGTCTGTGGGGGACCATTAGAAGCCCCGGGTAAGTTCAGCTCATTTTCCCCCGACCCCCCTACAGTATCCCTTTAATATATATCATGATTTGCAGTTAATTACAATAATTTGTCTCATGTTACCAGCCATTTCAAGGAACAGAGAGACGAAGTAGAAGATGACTAGTGTTTAATTGAAGTATAAGACAAATGGTGAACTTATCTTGTCGCAATATTAAAACATTTTAATATATTTTAGACATGCAAGCTAGAAGAGTTCATTATTGCTGTAAACTCTTTTGGGGTTAACATTTTCTTCAATATTGTTTATCTCTTTGTTTTACCCCAAAGGTAGCTTGGTAGAGCTTGAATTTTCTATCTATTTGAAGCTCTCAAGTAGCATCGACATTGGTATGGTAGGTTGTCTACATTAAGAAGTATGACTCCAATAAGCTTGCATAGCTTTACAAAAAAAAACCTGATATGTCCGATATTCATAACATTTAGCATAACCTACAAAGATGTCAGATCTTCTGACATTGAATTTTGAAGTGAACCTGAATTAAAATAAACCTATGAAGTAAGGACCCTTGTTCAATTCACCTTTTCTCCTAATTTTTCATCTACTGTGGCTTGCAAAAGTATTCGGCCCCCTTGAAGTTTTCCACATTTTGTCACATTACTGTCACAAACATGAATCAATTGTATTGG
Organism: Hyperolius riggenbachi; assembly: GCF_040937935.1. NCBI lineage: Eukaryota > Metazoa > Chordata > Amphibia > Anura > Hyperoliidae > Hyperolius > Hyperolius riggenbachi. The sequence goes on along the minus strand of NC_090650.1, from coordinate 185,862,630 downwards.
AAAGCCACGTGAAACACCAATACAAAGTGGTGTACACGTGAGAAGTGGAACGAAAATCATACATGATTCCAAACATTTTTTACAAATGTAAAAAGTAATAGTAAGGGGGCTTTTAGGACCATTGTAGTCCCTTACACACCCCAATGAGTTCTGGGTCACCATGAGCTTGCTGGTTAGTCTGTGCCTCTCGGATTTACAAGCCCTACTCCATAGAGCCAAATTAATCCATGCCATGCACTGATGAGGATCAAACAATCCGAAACAGCCTGTATGCATGTTGGATTATTATGGCTCTGTACACATTAACAAGCTGACACATCATTGCATTCCAGCGGTTCTGGAGGTGTGTTTAGCTTCTAAGGGTACAATGGTTAATTTGCATATATTCAGCAGTGGTGCCTGGGAGACATCTCGAGCTCACTCTAACCTGAATTATCGCAAATTCTTTCTGTTTTAGGAAAGCAAACTTTTTTTTTTTTTTTTTACAAATCAATAACTGCAAAGTGGGGTATGCGTAATTATTCAGCCCCCTGAGTCAATACTTTGTAGAACCACCTTTTGCTGCAATTACAGCTGCCAGTCTTTTAGGGTATGTCTCTACCAGCTTTGCACATCTAGAGACTGAAATCCTTGCCCATTCTTCTTTGCAAAACAGCTCCAGCTCAGTCAGATTAGCTAGACAGCGTTTGTGAACAGCAGTTTTCAGATCTTGCCACAGATTCTCGATTGGATTTAGATCTGGGCTTTGACTGGGCCATTCTAACACATGGATATCTTTTGTTTTAAACTATTCCATTGTAACTTGTGACAAAAAATAAAATCTTCTATGAACTCACCATACTCCTAACGGAATACCTTGGGGTGTCTTATTTCTAAAATGGGGTCATTTGTGGGGTTCCTATACTGCCCTGGCGTTTTAGGGGCCCTAAACCGTGAGGAGTAGTCTTGAAACCAAATGTCGCAAAATGACCTGTGTAAAGCCTAAAGGTACTCATTGGACTTTGGGCCCTTTAGCGCAGTTAGGGTGCAAAAAAGTGCCACACATGTGGTACCGCTGTACTCAGGAGAAGTAGTATAATGTTTTTTTGTGGTGTATTTTTACACATACCCATGCTGGGTGGGAGAAATATCTCTGTAAATGACAAATTTTAGATTTTTTTACACACAATTGTTCATTTACAGAGAGATTTCTCCCACCCAGCATGGGTATGTGTAAAAATACACCCCAAAACACATTATACTACTTCTCCTGAGTACGGCGATACGACATGTGTGACACTTTTTTGCAGCCTAGGTGCGCTAAGGGGCCCAACGTCCTATTCACAGGTCATTTTGAGGCATTTGTTTTCTAGACTACTCCTCACGGTTTAGGGCCCCTAAAATGCCAGGGCAGTATAGGAACGCCACAAGTGACCCAATTTTAGAAAGAAGACACCCCAAGGTATTCCGTTAGGTGTATGGTGAGTTCATAGAAGATTTTATTTTTTGTCACAAGTTAGTGAAAAATGAAACTTTGTGAAAAAACAATAAAAATCAATTTCCGCTAACTTTTGACAAAAAAATAAAATCTTCTATGAACTCTTCATACACCTAACAGAATACCTTGGGGTGTCTTTTTTCTAAAAAGGGGTCACTTGTGGAGTTCCTATACTGCCCTGGCATTTTACGGGCCCAAAACCGTGAGTAGTCTGGAAACCAAATGTCTCAAAATGACTGTTCAGGGGTATACGCATCTGCAAATTTTGATGGCAGGTGGTCTATGAGGGGGCGAATTTTGTGGAACCGGTCATAAGCAGGGTGGCCTCTTACATGACAGGTTGTATTGGCCCTGATCTGATGGATAGGAGTGCTAGGGGGATGATAGGAGGTGATTGATGGGTGTCTCAGGGGGTGGTTAGAGGGGAAAATAGATGCAATCAATGCACTGGGGAGGTGATCGAAAGGGGGTCTGAGGGGGATCTGAGGGTTTGGCCGAGTGATCAGGAGCCCACACGGGGCAAATTAGGGCCTGAATTGATGGGTAGGTGTGCTAGGGGGTGACAGGTGGTGACAGGAGGTGATTGATGGGTGTCTCAAGGTGTAATTAGTGGGGGGAATAGATGCAGGCAATGCACTGGCGAGGTGATCAGGGCTGGGGTCTGAGGGCGTTCTGAGGGTGTGGGTGGGTGATTGGGTGCCCTAGGGGCAGATAGGGGTCTAATCTGATGGGTAGCAGTGACAGGTGGTGACAGGGGGTGATTGATGGGTAATTAGTAGGTGTTTAGAGGAGAGAACAGATGTAAACAGTGCACTTGGGAGGTGATCTGACGTCGGGTCTGCAGGCGGTCTGATGGTGTGTGTGGGTGATCAGATTGCCCGCAAGGGGCAGGTTAGGGGCTGATTGATGGGTGGCAATGACAGGGGGTGATTGATGGGTGGCAGTGACAGGGGGTGATTGATAGGTGATTGACAGGTGATCAGTGGGTTATTACAGGGAAGAACAGATGTAAATAATGCACTGGCGAATTGATAAGGGGGGGTCTGAGGGCAATCTGAGCGTGTGGGCGGGCGATTGGGTGCCTGCAAGGGGCAGATTAGGGTCTAATCTGATGGGTAACAGTGACAGGTGGTGATAGGGGGTGATTGATGGGTAATTAGTAGGTGTTTAGAGGAGAGAACAGATGGAATCAGTGCACTTGGGAGGTGATCTGATGTTGGGTGTGCAGGCGATCTAATGGTGTGGGTGGGTGATCAGATTGCCCGCAAGGGGCAGGTTAGGGGCTGATTGATGGGTGGCAGTGACAGGGGGTGATTGATGGGTGATTGACAGGTGATTGACAGGTGATCAGGGGGGATAGATGCATACAGTACGTAGGGGGGGTCTGGGGGGGGGGTGGGGAGAATCTGAGGGGTGGGGGGGTGATCAGGAGTCCCCAGGGGGCAGTTTAGGGACAAAAAAAATAGCGTTGACAGATAGTGACAGAGAGTGATTGATGGGTGATTAGGGGGGTGATTGGGTGCAAACAGTGGTCTGGGGGGTGGGCGGGGGGGGGGGGGGTCTGAGGGGTGCTGTGGGCGATCAGGGGGCAGGGGGGGCAGATCAGTGTGTTTGGGTGCAGACTAGGGTGGCTGCAGCCTGCCCTGGTGGTCCCTCGGACACTGGGACCACCAGGGCAGGAGGCAGCCTGTATAATACACTTTGTAAACATTACAAAGCGTATTATACGCTTCCTATGCGGCCATCGTCGGGTTAACAACCCGCCGGCGCTTCCGATTGGCCGGCGGGTTGACGACGCGGGTGGGCGGAGCCTATTGCCGGAGGATGCGCGCGCATCCCAGCGCGCAATCCCTGGCAACACAGTGTCCCAGGACCCGACGCCAATGTGCATTACGTGGTCCTGGGGCTGCCACTTTGCCGCCGCCAATGTGCAGTGGGCGGTCGGCAAGTGGTTAAGCCCACAGGGTTGTTTATTTTTTGCATCTGAGCAACTTTCACCTCACATTCATTTGTCAATAACTTTATCACTACTCATCACAATGAATTGATCTATATCTTGTTTTTTCCGCCACCAATTAGAATTTCTTTGGGTGATACATTTTGCTAAGAATTAATTTATTCTAATTCCATTTTAACAGGAATATTAAGAAATAAATGGAAAAAAAAAATATTATTTCTGAGTTTTGGCCATTATAGTTTGAAATTAATACATGCTATGGTAATTAAAACGCATGTATTTTATTTGCCCATTTGTCCCGCTTATTACACTATTTAAATTATGTCCCTATCACAATGTATGGCACAAATATTTTATTTGGAAATAAAGGTGCATTTTTCAATTTGCGTCCATCACTATTTACAAGCCCATAATTTAAAAAAATTATATTAGTATAATCCTTTGACATGCATATTTAAAAAGTTCAGACCCTTAGGTAACTATTTATGTTTTTTTTTTTTCATTATTATTTATTGCAATTTATTTTTTTATTAAAAATTTTATTTGGGTAATTTTTGGTGTGGGAGGTAAATGGCTAATTTTTAATGTAAAAAAATGTATTTATTTAATGAAAAATGGATGTGGGTGTAGTTTTACTATTTGTCCACAAGATGGCCACAGTCAAAAAGTCCTGGAAGCATACGATCACGCTTCCAGGACACATTAGGAGAACGGGAATTTTTTTTCAACTCATAAATATTGCAGCCTCTGCTAAGAGGCTGTCGGTTTTTCTGCGGGGGGCTTCGATCAATGAATGGGATCTATAATCCCATTCATTGATCGCTAAGCTAACGGCCAGCGGCAGGATAGTGTGCGGCCTGCGGGAGTGAGCGCAGCCTATCTGAACGAGAATGTTCGTCCAGATAGGCTAAAGTGGTAAAAATAAAATAAAACTATGGGATATCTTAAAAAAAGTCATTTTAAGGAAAAGGAGGATAGATACAGCTGTTTATCTCATCAGTTTATTTTCACCTCGTGTTTCCTTTAAAGCAAACTTGAACTGAAAATTAAAAGTCAAAATAAAGATATACATGTCATACTTTCCTCCCACATAGTCTACTTATCAATCTCTTTCTCCTTTCCAGTGTCCTGTTTGTCCACTATGATCGATGGAATTCTCTGTCCTCCATTTTGAAAATGACCATTATCCCATGATAGCTTCTTGGCACACTGTTAAACTGTAATATTGCCCACTTGAGCCATGGGAAAACATGGACAATACCTTGCTCACCAGTTGTTCTTTCAGTTAGAACTGACAGCAACTGATATATAACTGACAGCAACTGATATATTTCAGTTCTAGCAAACTTTTGTCAGAAATGGAAGGAATAGTTGTAAGAAGAATATGGTGAGCGCCTGTAAAGGAACTGACGGCGAGATAAGTGTGTATTCATTTGCAGGTACATCATGTGTTTATTTTAAATTATTTTATTCTGTTCAGGGTCACTTTAAAAGGTGGATAATAAATAGAACATTAGTAGTACAGAAAAGAGTCTCACATTTTTATTTTCAGTTTAATAGCTTTAGTTTTATAATTGCATCAGACTATCACAGCTGCAGTCTAGAATCCTCACTCTGCCTTTTAAGCTGAAAAGATACAGAAGTAATGAAACTTTAAACTTTCCTGCAGTAATATCTTCCTACTCCCTGACAGATACCATCCTTTTAGCTTCTATTTACTTTTCAGGAAGCTGACTGAATTCACAATTTGCATAGATTCAGATAGTTTCTTAGTGGGGCTAGTTATATATATATATATATATATATATATATATATATATATATATATATATATATACAGTATGTTTATCTCAGCATGTCACATGTCACTTCATTTGAAGATGCTCATTTGAAGATGATTTTAAATATTGTACTTGAGCTTTGTCTTTATCAAGATCCATTACTTCCTGATAAGCTTATTGTCCTCCAAGAAAATTGTATGAATTTGTATCCCTACTACCAGGAAGGGGCATTGGTATATTGAAAAAGTGAGTTTAAAGAGGTCCTGTGTTATTATAAAAATCAAACAAGCTGACACTTACCTGGAGCTTCTATCGGCCCCCTGCAGCTGTAATGTCCCACGTCGTCCTCCTCCGATCACCCGTTCCCCGCTGCCAATCCCGGTTTATTATTCGTCTAAACAGACGAATAATGCTCGCTCCCGCTGGTGTCATCAAGAGCTTACTGCGCAGGTGGGAGCGAGCATCGGAGGAGGACGGCGTGGGACATTACCGCTGCAGGGGGCTGATAGAAGCCCCAGGTAGGTGTCAGTTGGTTTGATTTTTATAATACCACTTTAAGGTCTTCTGAGCTGTTTATAATATCATCAGCTCTGTTGCCAGACCCTGCAGCTAGGTATCTTTTCTCCAAAATTTTCCAGATTTATGTATATATATATATATATATATATATATATATATATATATATATATATATATACCGTCAAAATATATATATTTTTCTAAGTATATGCATCAGAACTCTGGCAAAATGCTTATCTGATTTGTATTTCATTTTCCTCGGACAGCACACCTCACTCACCTTGATAGTGCATGGTCTAGTCTGCGTGGCTGCCACAGACTTATCGAATCCAGAAGTAGAGATGACCAGCACAAAGTAGTTCCAAGTGTAGACTTATTCACTTGCACAATGTGAACAACATCAGCCCGGATATCCAGCCACAATACAGGATGTAATTAAAGCTCTGAGTAGTATTTATAGCTCATGCTGCAAGCAGCAGGTAGAGGACAAACTCAAAGGAAGGAGCTATGTCCACACGGACGCCAGGTCTGCTCACAACGGACTGTCGCGGTTTGGGGCGGGTAACCGCTCTTCGTCAAGTGATAGCAAAACGGCAACAGTCCGTTAGGAGCAGACCTGGCTTCAGTGTGGACATAGCTCCTTCCATTGCTGCTTGCAGCAAGACCTATAAATACTACTCAGAGCTGTAATTACATCCTGTATTGTGGCTGGCTGTACGGGCTGATGTTGTTCACATTGTGCAAGTGAATAACTTGGAACTACATCGTGCTGGTCATCTCTACTTCTGGCTTATCTGATTTGTATCATATCCTTCAACTTATGGTACCTAAATTATGCATCGATAAGTAAAATATCTGCAATGCACTACAATTCTGTAACGTAAATATAATATTTTAGTAGTAAGCAACTGAACAACGATTGATATATTGTTTTACAATTTTCACAGGAGTCATTCTTTGAAGCTTTAGAAATACATCTCCTAGTCGGTGATTCTTCACATTTTTTCACTAAAGGTTTGTTTTCTAATTATAAGAAATGTACGTCATTTTCATTTTCAAACAGACACTCAATTGAAAGTCTTTTCTTTATTGAATTGTAAACTTTATAGCTTGTTTTTAGCATCACCATTGATAGATGCCAGAGATGTTGCATTTATAATTTCTCTTTGGTCATCATCCTTCTTCAGGCAGTTCCTAATTGCCTTGTAAATGGCATAACCAGGTATCACTAGACTTGGAATTCCAGCAAGAACAACAATAATTGCATAGACCCAACCAGGATAAGTTAACTCCTTTGATCTTGGGAATAGGTCCTGAAAAATATAAACATGCTTATTTTAATGCATATATGCTTGCATAATTTATTTTTCTATTTTATGAAATGGAAACATTCTTGGAGAAAATGTAGGAGGAAAAACACTGAAAACCTCTTTTAACTACTGTATAATGCTAGTGAGCACATGCTCATTGGGCAAAGCAAAAGTTAAATAATGTAGATAGGTCAAATAAACATTATGGCCTCGATTCATAAAGCATTACCGCATGCGTTATCGCCCTAGCAGTAAATTATCGCATGGTATATTGTTGATAGTGGATTCATAAAATTTAACGCATGCGGTAATAGTGCGGTAATGAAAACGTTGTTTGTGTCAGTAAACTGAATGAAGTGTATTCATGTAAAAAAAAAAAGGGAGAGGAAGGAAGTGATAAGTAACAAGTTGTTATCGCCAACAAAGACCTGGCGAGTCTGCTCTACACAGTAGCATTATATGTGACAAATGGAGCCCTTTCAACTTAATGTTATGGAATTTTTAAGGATACAGAGGAAGAAGGGTGGTTGTAATATCACCCAGGTTTTTAGAAATCATACAGTTAGATAATTTATAAGAATAAATATATATATACAGTATATATATACAGTATATATATATATATATATATATATATACATATATAATTTTTTTTATTATATAAAATATAATAATTTATAAAAAATAAGTTGTGTGTCTAAAACTGCCCACTTCCACCCAGCATGCACCTTGTCATTAGGAAGTCAGCGGCAAACTACCGCACTCAGCGAATTATACCGACAGCTTTCCGCACCACACCGCACATTTAGCGCACACTTACCGACTGCTATTGCAATCACCTCGCACTTGGAATTTTTTATATGAATTCACTGCAAAAACCCTCATTTACCACTAGCGGTAATTTCCCACCCGTCTCTGAACTACCACACTCACTTTTATGAATCGAGGCCTATGTTGGAATTGTAGCCTTAGTAGGTGAGCAAAAATGTGGGTGATGTATAATGGGAAATCTGAGGAATGTAGGACAGGTATAGGCAACATACTGAGAACAGTATGAGAAATGTAGCAGTAGATATACAGGGAGTGCAGAATTATTAGGCAAGTTGTATTTTTATTTTTGAGGAATAATTTTATTATTGAACAACAACCATGTTCTCAATGAACCCAAAAAACTCATTAATATCAAAGCTGAATATTTTTGAAAGTAGTTTTTAGTTTGTTTTTAGTTTTAGTTATTTTAGGGGGATATCTGTGTGTGCAGGTGACTATTACTGTGCATAATTATTAGGCAACTTAACAAAAAACAAATCTATACCCATTTCAATTATTTATTTTTACCAGTGAAACCAATATAACATCTCAACATTCACAAATATACATTTCTGACATTCAAAAACAGAACAAAAACAAATCAGTGACCAATATAGCCACCTTTCTTTGCAAGGACACTCAAAAGCCTGCCATCCATGGATTCTGTCAGTGTTCTGATCTGTTCACCATCAACATTGCGTGCAGCAGCAACCACAGCCTCCCAGACACTGTTCAGAGAGATGTACTGTTTTCCCTCCTTGTAAATCTCACATTTTATGATGGACCACAGGTTCTCAATGGGGTTCAGATCGTGTGAACAAGAAGGCCATGTCATTAGTTTTTCTTCTTTTATACCCTTTCTTGTCAGCCACACTGTGAAGTACTTGGACGCGTGTGATGGAGCATTGTCCTGCATGAAAATCATGTTTTTCTTGAAGGATGCAGACTTCTTCCTGTGCCACTGCTTGAAGAAGGTGTCTTCCAGAAACTGGCAGTAGGACTGGGAGTTGAGTTTGACTCCATCCTCAATCCGAAAGGCCCCACAAGCTCATCTTTGATAATACCAGCCCAAACCAGTACTCCACCTCCACCTTGCTGGCGTCTGAGTCGGACCGGAGCTCTCTGCCCTTTACCAATCCAACCACGGGCCCATCCATCTGGCCAATCAAGACTCATTCTCATTTTATCAGTCCATAATAACTTAAAAAATCAGTCTTGAGATATTTCTTGGCCCAGTCTTGACGTTTCAGCTTGTGTGTCTTGTTCAGTGGTGGTCGTCTTTCAGCCTTTCTTACCTTGGCCATGTCTCTGAGTATTGCACACCTTGTGCTTTTGGGCACTCCAGTGATGTTGCAGCTCTGAAATATGGCCAAACTGGTGGCAAGGGGCATCTTGGCATCTGCACGCTTGACTTTTCTCAGTTCATGGGCAGTTATTTTGCGCCTTGGTTTTTCCACACGCTTCTTGCGACCCTGTTGACTATTTTGAATGAAACGCTTGATTGTTCGATGATCACGCTTTAGAAGCTTTGCAATTTTAAGAGTGCTGCATCCCTCTGCAAGATATCTCACTAATTTTGACTTTTCTGAGCCTGTCAAGTCCTTCTTTTGACCCATTTTGCCAAAGGAAAGGAAGTTGCCTAATAATTATGCACACCTGATATAGGGTGTTGATGTCATTAGACCACACCCCTTCTCATTACAGAGATGCACATCACCTAATATGCTTAATTGGTAGTAGGCTTTCGAGCCTATACAGCTTGGAGTAAGACCACATGCATAAAGAGGATGATGTGGTCAAAATACTCATTTGTCTAATAATTCTGCACTCCCTGTACATATGTAAGAGATGGGTTGTGTAGATAAGGCTCAAAAAAAGTGATGATGAGGGTGTGACTGTAAGAATAAATTAAGAGTAGGTGGTCAAGTTGAGAGGGAGGACAGAAGTGTGGTGGATGGGTGTACGGATGGTTTTAGGTAAGATGAACATGGGACCCCTTACATTTTAATAATGTACTGAGCATTATTTTGTTGCAATTTCTGTCATCCCCGATTGAGGTCAGGTAAGGAGCATGTGGCACTGGGCAAATTCTCGGGTTACCTTTAAGGAAGCCCTGGGGATGAGGTGTGTGTGTGTGTGTGGGGGGGGGGGGGTGGAAGGATAGATGAGGAACAGATATAAAGGTGAAGGTCAGGAAAGGTGAAATGGCTGAATAAATGAGTGATGGATGGGTAGATGAAGGTAAGAAAATTTTACATGTCGGTATAAGGTTAGATGACCCTTGGATAAGCGAGGGTAAGAACGGTGTGAAAATAGATGTAGGGTGTGAGGAGAGGGAGCATGAAGGGATTATTATTATTTAGTATTGATACAGCGCCGATATCTTCTGCAGCACTGTACAGAGTATATTGTTTTGTCACCTTAAAGGGTCCCACAATCTAATTGCTCTGTAGTGTGGATGTATCATATGTATCATAGTCTAGGGCCAATTTAGGGGGAAACCAATTAACCACTTGTTGACTGCTTCACGCCGATAGGCGTGGATGCGGCGCCAGCCCCAGGACCGCCTAACGCCGATGGGCATAAAGACCTTGGGGTGTGGTTTGCAGGAGATCGCGCGCGCCGATGCATGCGCATCCCCACTTGGATGACGGAGCTCCACTCCGCCTTCAGTCTCCCAGCGGCGATCACCGTTCAGAGACTGTTAGATGGCAAAACCGCCATCTATTAACATTGTACAGTGCTGCAATCTACAGTAGTGCTGTACTGGGGACAGCCGTGTGACATAGTTGTCCCCCTGGGAGACACTGAAATGATCGGCTGTCATGGGCTTAAGCCTATGACAGCCGATCACGTTGATTGGCTGGCAGGGGTAGGGATGGAGGGAGGGGGGATTATAAAATTAATAGGAAAAATAGGAAAAATAAAAAAGGGGAGGGAGTCACTTGTGTGCTGAGTTGTGCGGCCCTGCAGTGAGGCCTTAAAGCTGCAGTGGCCCATTTTGTGAAAAATAGCCTGGTCTTTCAAGGAGTTTAAGCCCATGGTCCTCAAGAGGTTAACTTATATGTACAAGGGGATGCGAAAGTTTGGGCAACCTTGTTAAACGTCATGATTTTCCTGTATAAATTGTTGGTTGTTACATTAAAAAATGTCAGTTAAACATGTCATATAGGAGATACACACAGTGATAGTTGAGAAGTGAAATGAAGTTTATTGGATTTACAGAAAGTGTGCAATAATTGTTTAAACTAAATTAGGCAGGTGCATACATTTGGGCACCACAAAAAAAGAAATGAAATCAATATTTAGTAGATCCTCCTTTTGCAGAAATTACAGCCTCTAAACGCTTCCTGTAGGTTCCAATGAGAGTCTGGATTCTGGTTGAAGGTATTTTGGACCATTCCTCTTTCCAAATCATCTCTAGTTCATTCAGTTTTGATGGCTTCCGAGCATGGACAGCTCAGCTTTAACGCATACAACAGATTTTGAATTATATTCAGGTCTGGGGACTGAGATGGCCATTCCAGAACATTGTACTTGTTCCTTTGCAAGAGCAGTGTTTAGTGTTGTTGTCTTGTGAAAAGATCCAGCCCTGGTGCAGCTTCAGCTTTGTCACTGATTCCTGGACAATGGTCTCCAGAATCTGCTGATACTGAGTGGAATTCATGCGTCCCTCAACTTTGACAAGATTCCCAGTCCCTGCACGGGCCACACAGTTCCACAACATGATGGAACCACCACCATATTTTACTGTAGGTAGCAGGTATTTTTCTTGGAATGCTGTGTTGTTTTTCCTCCATGCATAATGCCCTTGTTATGCCCAATTAACTAAATTTTAGTTTCATCAGTCCACAGCACCTTATTCCAAAATGAAGATGGCTTATCCAAATGTGCTTTAGCATACCTCAAGCGGCTCTGTTTGTGCTGTGGGCAGTGAAAAGGCTTCCTCTGCATCACTCTTGCATACAGCATCACCTTGTGTAAAGTGTGCCGAATGGTTGAACGATGCACAGTGACTCAATCTGCAGCAAGATTATGTTGTAGGTCTTTGGTACTGGTCTGTGGACTGCTCTCACCATTTGTCGCTTCTGTCTATCTGAGATTTTTCTTGGTCTGCCACTTCAAGCCTTAATGTGAACTAAACCTGTGGTCTTCCATTTCCTCGATATGTTCCTAACTGTGGAAACAGACAGCTGAAATCTCTGAGACAGCTTTCTGTAACCTTCCCCTAAACCACAATTGACCCCCTTAAATACTCTTCTTCATAATTGGATTCACCTGTGTATGTAGGTCAGGGGTCACTGAGCTCTACAAGCCAATTTGAGTTCCAATAATTAGTTCTAAAGGTTTTGGAATCAATAAAATGACAACAGTGCCCAAATTTATGCAACTGCCTAATTTTATTTAAACAATTCTTGCGCACTTTCTGTAAATCCAATAAACTTAATTTCACTTCTCAAATATCACTGTATGTGTCTCCTATATGATATATTTAACTCACATTTTTTAACGTAACAACCAACGATTTATACAGGAAAATCATGACGATTAACAAGGTTGCCCAAACGTTCGCATTCTATTGTATGTTTTTAGGAACCTGGAGCACCTGGAGGAAACCAATGCAGACACGGGGACACATACAAACTCCATGAGATAGTGCCCTGGCTGAGATTCAAACCGGGGACCCAGTGTTTCAAGACGAGACTGCTATCCACTACACCACCATACTGCCCACGGTGATAGAGGAAAGTCTGAAAAGGTGACATGGGTAGAACGGTAGATAAGAGGAAGGTGTTTAGATGTAGGTTGAAAGAGGTGACATAGGGGTTGGAAAAATAGATAAGAGGTTGATAAATTACGGTCAGGGAAGGTGACATGGAGGTAGAAGGGTACATCATGTCAGGTGGCAGGAAACAAGAATGAAAAAGGGAGTCTGGGGGAAAGGGCTGGTGAGAGGATGACAGCTTTGCAGATGGTCAGATTATGAGAGCTAGGTAGATCCTGGCAAAAGAATGGGTTAAGAATGGGTCAGGTAGAAGGCTTCCAGCTTCAGCAGCCAGGAGGGATTGTGAATGTGTGCCTGTGTGTGTGGGTGGATGGCGGGGGTGGGGGGGGGGGGTCAGAGGAAAACTGTCAGCTTCAGCTGCTGCTGTGGCTTGGGTATCATGAAAAAAGTGAGTGTGAATGAGTGTGTGTGTGTGTGTGTGTGTGTGTGTGTGTGTGGAGGGGGGGGGGTGTTTGGTGATTAGAGGGTGTTAGCTGTTGGTACAAATAGGTCTGACGCAGTAAAATCTGCGAAGGCTTGGAAAATTGGGAGGGATGGGTTTTCCAAAGGCCTGTGCTTTAGCTATACCACATTGTTTTCATAGGTGTTTTGGTGATAAATCTTTTTCTGAACATCTAGATAACCAAATAGATAACCACTAGCTAAACCTAACCACTAGCTAACAGTTAAAAAATAGTATGAACTTGAGGCTGCTAGCCATAAATGGTCTACATTTTTCTAAAGAACAGGGAAAAAGATTGGTAGCACTCCTAATCAGGCTGCAACTGAAACGAAACCAACAAAGGGGTGCACCGCCCCCCCCCCCCCCCCCCCAAGGACTTACATACACACCTTGAATTCAAATCAGATGCAAAACCATGCACTAAACCCTAATTTAAATAAATTGAATGCAAACTGATTCACATGGATGTAGCTAGCATCCTAACCACTAGCTATGTTTAGCTAGTGGTTAGGTCTCTTCCGTGAGGGCATGTTATCGCCGTGGAAGTGTCTAGTACGTAACAGTCTGCACGCAAACTGTTTTGAAAGCTAACATCCTCCTTTGCTGCATCTGTTTTGAATGCAAGTTGTGTAATTTGCCCATGTTTTGGGCTCTGCACATCTCTGCAGCTGGTCAACTCGGATGCAGCCTGTATTTGGAAGCACTGCCACTATCTCCTATTGTACAAAAATGTAAGCCTACTTATGGCTAGCTGCATCCATGTGTATCAGTTTGCATTCAATTTATTTAGATCTGGGTTTAGTGCATAGTTTTGTATCTGATTTCTATTCAAGGTGTGTATTTAAGTCCCTGGGGGGTGGTGCACGCCTTTGTTGGTTTCATTTCAGTTGCAGCCTGATTAGGAGCGCTGCCAATCTTTTTTTCCTAATAAGGAGGTTGGTCTAGTAGGACTGGAGTCAAGCAGATGCTTATTAGGTATGAACTTAGAGGGAACATGAGGTGACAGGAATATGGAGGTTAACATATTTATTTCCTTAAACAATTTAAATTGCCAGGATATCCTGCTATTCTTCTGCCTATAATACTTTTGGCCAACTACTGCAGAGAATGACGGGTCCGTCAGACACTCCTGCTGGGCGGTCGTTCTCCCGACAGTAGTGCATGTGTGCAGTCTGTCTGCAGACTGATAAAGCTGTTTCTGAACGATCCACTGAGCGGATCATTCAGAAACAGCCTTATTAGGCTGCAGACAGACTGTACACCCGCACTACTGTCGGGAGAACGACCGCCCAGCGGGAGGGTCTGACGGACCCATCGTTCTCTGTAGTAGTGCGTGTGTACACACCTAAAGACACTAATCAAGCATGCAGATCAGGTGCTCTGACTGAAGTCTGACTGGATTAGACACATGCATGTTTTAAGTGTGTGTTACAGACACTACTGGAGCCAGAAAGATCTGCAGAACAGCCAGGCAACTGATATTGTTTAAAAGGCAATAAATATGGTAGCCTCCATAAGCCTCTCACCTCAGGTTCCCATTAATTAAAGATATAGGAGGTAACCAGCCCTCAGATAGGAAACAATTAAACAGGCTAGCGATGTACGTGCAGATCGGTCAAGAGACAGATCTCTCTGAGGGAATCTGATAAAAACAAGCCCTATGAGTACTAGATGTCTTGTTAACATACATTTAAAACACAAATGTGTGTTAGCAGGTACTCGTAGTTACGAAAATTACCCACTGGGAGCCTGGGTCAACAATGCGCAGATTGCAGACTCGCCCCAGGCTCCAGGCCCCAGATTGCAGACTCAGCCCCAATCAAGCTTCAAGGTGTGAGGTGTAGCTAGCCCTGGGTCAGGTCTAACAGGCCCCACAAACAAGGTTTAGATGGAATTAGATATGCTGTGTGGTACATAGAACCAGTAAATTAACCATTCACAGTGATCTTGGTCTTTTACTCTGGAACCATGTAAAGATCAAAGGAGGGACATACAGGGTGCTCCTAGCTATATACAGTGCTGTACTATCACCTAAACATGTTTCACCAAAACGGCTTCCTCAGTAAGTGCTTTACATATTTATATGTTACATATGTATACTGTATAGTACACAAAATATACATATATACACAGTCCCACCCGGCTAGTGCAGCATGTCCCCCATAATAGTAGCCCCTGTCAGAGCTGGAGACGCCGCATTGGTTTCAGCATGAAATGCTGTTAAGTGTCTGCACTTGCAAGTGATTTACACAGAAGTCCCTTGGGACAAGAATGTGGAAAAGGTGAGATATTTTAATGCACAGGCACATGGGGCACATTAACATTTGGGGGGACAGCGGCTGGGGTTTCTGTTGCATTTGTTGGTCACAATATTGAACACCCCTACTGTCGTGCACCTGATTGGCCATGTCGGACTTTACAGCTTGCTTGATCGATACATTAGAATAATTTCAGCCCAAAATTGGTTGAATCGTCAAGCATGCTTTTTGATTTTGAATTGCATGGTAGATTGGCTGCAAAATTGTCAGATGTATGGCCACCTTAAGGCTTTATAAAAATATATATATATATATATTGCTTGTGAATGTCTGCACCTGCTGCTTTGAAAGAGGCAGTTTGCCTGATAATACTAGACATCTCATCTCAGAACAACAAGGAATTGAGCTAATTAAGATCCTCAATTTTAGCTAGATCCACTGCTCCCAGAAGGTTGAGATCTCCCCTCTATGCTCAAGAGGATATGGTGTCAGATTAATGTTCCACTAGAGTATTTTTCATAGTTCCTTGGGAATGTATGATTGAAGATATATGTACAGTGAGGATTTTGAGTAGTTTACTAAGTTGGCCAAGAGTTTACCTGATTTATTTCCATATTTATGGTATTTCAGTTTTTAGAACACGCTGTGAGTTATATGTGATTTTAGCCAGTATTTGCATCTTTGTTTTTAAAATTGAAAACTGTGTTTTGATATCAGGGATAGAGATGTCAGCGAACGGTTCCCGAACCGTTCGCCGGCGAACCCCTCACCCTGTACTACATCCGGGTCGCTATGACCCGTAGTAGTACAGCTGCGCTGGGCGGGCAGTGCGCGTCCTTGATCGCGCGCCTGTTGCCGGGCACTCTCTGTGCATGTGCGTGATGTCATGAGTGACATCACGCTCATGCACAGAGAGTGCCCAGCAACAGGCGCACGATCAAAGACGCGCACCGCAGGCCCAGCCCAGCCGTACTACTACGGGTCATAGCGACCCGGATGTAGTATCGGCCCATAGAGATTCGCTGGCGAATGGTTCGCCAACATCTCTAATCAGGGAAGACCTGGATATAGAAATTCAAAACCTATTTTTATGTGCAGTATGCAAGTATTTTCCCTCCAAGGATCTTTATATCCCAGAAAAGAATAGCGTTTTCTAGATGTGGGTCAATCCAAGATTCCTCAATATGAATAATTAAGGATGTGTGTGAAGCCCCATACACACGCTCAACAGCGGTCTTTTATGCGGCACAATTATCAAACAACTTTCGTTGTGACACAAGTTGAAACAACCAAAAAAAAGTTGTTTGCTATTGTTCAAACAACTGATAAGACTGACAAGACATCAGTCCAACAGTTTGATTGATGTTTTATTAGTCTTATCAGTTATTAGAACAATAGCAAACAACTTTTTTTGGTTATTTCAACTTGTTTAAAAAAAAAAAAAGTTGTGTGATAATTGTGCTGCATAAAAGACAACTGTAAGCAGTAGCAGCTTTCTGATAAGCTGAGGAGGAGCTGATAACTGTCCCAACCTTTGATTTTTAAAGGACAATTGAAGAGAGAGGTAAATGAAGGCTGCCATGTTTATTTCCTTTTAAGCAATACCATTTGCCATAGGCAACCTTGCTGACCCTCTGCTTCCAATACTTTCAGCCATAGACCCTGAACAACGGAACAGGCAAAAATGGCGCATAGCGCCAACGGTATAAAAAGGGTGCAGGAGTAATTAATATAAAACGATATTTATCGTTTTATATCTTTATAAACTTTAGGCAGCGGGGTCGGGGGGAGAGGCAGTGGGACAGGCAGCGGGCTGCAGGGAGTAGGATTAGGCAGAGGATGTGTGCTGAGGGATACATTACCTAGTCCCGGCCGGCGATCGCTCCTTCACTTCTGTTAGTTTTCAGGAGTCCTCATCCAGCCAATCACCATGCGGCTTCAGTTTCCGCATGCTGATTGGCTGGATGAGGACTCCTGCAAGCTAACTATGAAGTGAAGGAGCGATCGCCGGCCGGGACACGGTAATGTATACTAATGCTACCTAATCCTCCCTCCACCTAATCCTACTCCCTCCACCCCGCTACCTGGTGTCCCTCTGCCTCTCCCCCACCCGACCACCGCTGCCTCACTAGCCCCCCTGCAAATGGCGCACCGTTCTGCTTATAAATGTTTTATAAAACATTATTTACCGTTTTAATGTATTTACATTAAAACGGTAAATAGCGTTTTATGATCGGCAGAACGATGCACCATTAGTCACTCTGCGCCATTTTTAACTGTACCCCTGAACAAGTTTGCAGCAGATCAGATGTTTCTGACATTATTGTCAGATCTGACAGATTAGCTGCATGCTTGTTTCTGGCGTTATTCAGACACTTCTGCAGCAAAACAGACCAGCAGGGCTGCCAGGCAACTGGTATTGTTTAAAAGGAAATAAACATGGCAGCCTCCATAGTCTTCTCACTTCAGTTGCCCTTTAAGCAGTGTAGGTCTTTTCCAAATAGGTGGGTTTCCTGAAACAAGATCAAGGCAATGAAATGGTGACACTTCCTTGGGGAGTTCTATTGGTTCATTTGAATGGATACATATGAATCAGACATTAACAAGTAAGCCCTTTACAGGAAATTCAATATTTGCATTTCCCAAAGAGCATCTCCATTTGCCTATGTAAATGTCATGTAGACAGTACTAGCTGCAATGAATCAGAAAGTTTAGTTAACAAATGCTATAAACCTTTACAGGACCATATAATTGATGAAAATGTAATGCTTAATATTACTTACGTAATCGGGATCCCAAACAATGTAGTATAGTTTTTGAGAAACTTTAACCACAAAGTAGAAAAGAAAAATGACTAACATAATAAGTGGACTGACAACTCTCCATGTAATTTGCCAAAATATATTTGGTTTATGACCAATCATGAATTCTATATCTCTGTTGAATCTGCCAAAAATATAAAAGAAAATATAACAAATTGTCAAACTTTATTGAAAATGAAAATCTAACATAAAATTTAATATTATAATGTAAACACTAACAATTGTCATATTATATTTCTGTTAAAGCAAAACAGCAGTCCTTGTTTCAGCACCTGTGCTCCATTAAAGTGACACTTAAGCCGACAAAAAAAAATGAGTTTTACTCACCTGGGGCTTCCCGCGTTCCCAGCCACAATATTGCCCCCCTATACTGCTATTGCGACAAGGAAGGCCACAATAGCAGCATAGGGGGAGATATTGTGGCTGGGAACGTGAAGAATCACTCGCATTCCCAGCCTGACGGCCGGTGATGGCGAAACCGGAAGTAGCCGCCGGCGGGGACAGGAGGATCGGAAGGACACGGCGAGGGCATCGATCAGCTGCAGGGGGCTGAGGGAAGCCTCAGGTGAGTAAAACTTTTTTTTTGTTGGCTTAAGGTTCACTTTAAGCATAAAAAGAGAGCTTCAGCTGCCAAAACCACCTAAGCCCACAGATCTATATCACCAGACAAGCAGTAAAGTCAGGTCTTGTGCCTGGTACTACACAGGGCTCACTAGACTCTGGCAGAATATGTGTGTGGATTGATACCTGAACTGCACAGGATATTACTATAAAACCTGGTACACACTTTCAATTATGATTGGCCAATCACTGACCAGTTTTACTAACTCCATGTAGTATGAGGGTCAAGAGATAATGAATACATATATATTGAAAGTGTATACACTTCCAATTTTGATTTGCCAATGACTGGCTAATTTTACCACTGCATGCAGTATGAGGGGCAACAGTTTTTTGAAAACTATGAACAGATTGTGCAGGAAAGCTCTCATACGTCATGAAGGTGGTAAAATGGGCCAAACATTGGCCAATCAAAATTGGAAAAATGTGCACACCCTTTGGTAAACTGAGAAGGTCGGCAAACCATATTTACAGCTTTGGGTCTGGGGATGCCAAAAAGCCTTCTGTGCCTAAGAGAAGATGGAGGACTATATGAAGACACCAATAAAAGTAACTATTGTGTTGTAGTGTTATTACAGAAGATATTTACAAATTGAAATGATTATGTGCTATCTTTAGTTAACTGTGTGAATAGGCATCCCCTTTTCTTTCAAAGAAAAAGCAGTACTCCCTGATTCTGGTCCAAAACAATGTATCCCAGTGGACAGGGTTATTTTCAGAATATAATAAACTTCTATTATGATAGTGAAAGATCATTTATGCAGCAGATGTCAGCTGAAAAGGCCTATATCAAAATGTTTAACTAGAAATTGAAATAAATGTGAAAATATCTGAAATCCTCCTGGTCTTTATACCTTCTTTGACACTGTATACATTTCAAAAGGACCCTACAGATTATTATTATACATTTATACATTTTTTCCCAAAAACACATAATAAGACAGATGCGAAATACAGACACCAATACTACAGATGTGAAATGCAGAAAAGGTTACCTCCGACACGTGTGAAATAAACATATTCCTCCACATATATGAAATACAGCAAATGTTACCTCAAACATAAATGCACCTTTCCTCCGCTGGGTGCTGGTGGGATCGGATGGATAAAAGCTGGGTGCTGGTAGGGTGGGAGAGGAGGAAGGAAGGGATAAATGCTGGGTGTAGGTGAGGTGGGAGGGTGAAGGTATAAACGGTGGGCGCTGGTGGGGTGGGAGGGATGAAGGGATAAACACTGGATGTTGGTGGGGTGGGTGTGAAGAAGGGATAAATGCTGGGTGCTGGTGGGGTGGGAGGAAGGGATTAACGATGGATGCTGGTGGGGTGGGAGAAACGCTAGTGGCTGGTTAGAGTGGGTGTGAAACGCTGCTGCGGTGGGTAGGAAATGCTGGTGGGGTAGGAAATGCAGGTGGGAGGGTAGGAAATGCCGGTGGGTGGGAGGGTAGGAAATGCCGGTGGGTGGGAGGGTGGGCAACACTGGTAGCTGGGGAGGTGGGAGGATGGGCAATTCTGGTGGCTGGTAGGATGGAAGCATGGCCCACACTGGTGGCTGGTGGGGTGGCCCACACTGGTGGCTGGTAGGGTGACCCACACTGGTGGCTGGTGGGGGGGGGCAGGGTGGCCCACACTGGTGGGGTGGCCCACATGGATGGCTGGTGGGGTGGGGTGACAGGGTGGCCCACACTGGTGGCTGGGAGGATATAAGTTGGGTCCCCCTCCCTGCACCCAAAACCAATGGAAGAAGTCTGGGGCACCATGGGTAGAGATTCGGGAAAGTGCCCTGAATCTCTTGCCCCAGAGACACGCCTGTTCTATCCTCTCTACGGAGTTCTTTGAACATTTGCAGGTCAGATCTTTTGTTCTCAAAAGGTGGTTAATGGCCCATTGTCTAGTTTGACGGAATTTGAGTCTTTTTCCTCCGAAATAGAGGACTTCAGGTCTAATATTTAGAATTTATTCCCTTCTCACAGTTCCTCCATCTGAGACTTTTATAAAATATAAATATATGGAGGTCTGGGAGAACAGGCTAAATTGGGTGCAGGAGTTATCTGTATGGGAGGATATTTGGCTCAATGCGAGAAAGTCTTTGCTGTGTACCACTAGCAAACAGAATATCTACAAAATGTTATTTCATTGGTATATGATGCCTGATAAATTACATAAAATGTATCTGGGGACTTCTGATGCATGTTGGAGGAGTTGTGGTCACCAAGGTACGCTGGATCACATTTTCTGGCTTTGTCCTGTAGTTCAGGCTTTTTGAGAAAGGATCTATGTGTTGTACAGATTAACCAGAAATGCGCCATCTACCCAATCACAGGAAAATGGTGCCCACAATATGATCTGGGGTGCCCCTTTAATTCATTAGCCTAGCTTTTAGAAAGCAGTGCTCATTTAAGCCCAGACCTCTGCACTGGGGGATGTGAGTGTTTGTTTGTGCTTCCTGAGAGAAGCAATAAACCCTCAAAAAACAGACCCACTCCACATTCTTTGTCCCCACTTAGTAGACCCACAATCAGCTTAGTCATAGAAACCAGATCCCAGTCGTAAATTCATTAAGTGACCACATTCCTGCATGTAGCCTAACCAGAGTTAGAGAAATGACTTTTAATTCACCTTGGAATTAAAGAATAGTCATTTGGACAATTTACTAAATTAATCAGTGTTCCATAGATGCCAGGCATGTCAAAATGATCAGATTTGCCTTAAACCCGAGCTTGAGGTATTTGGACCACCAAGCATCGGTCTACCACCTTCCTTGCCGACGATATTATTTAGTCTGAAAATGAAGAATCGTAATATACCTGAGTTTGGATTCAGATTAACGGAGAGAATGACTTGAAATACACCTGTTCCATTCTCTGTAAGTTCTGATCACTGGTTGCCGAGATACAGTATGACCATTTCAGGTATATCATATTCTTTTCTGCCTGCCATGACAAAGGGGTGGAGAAGAATAATGTGGCAGATACAACCTGTCTATTCTTACTATCTCCACCCACTTGCAGAGAAAGGGTTAAGAACCTGTTGGACACAGGCAGGGAGAGGGAGACTCCAGCCATCTATACAACATCTAGGATTGGCCATGTTATCCATGGACTTCTATCCACAGAACTTTCCATAATTGGACTTTGTATCCTCTGTTGGACTAATTACCGCAAAGGACATACGATAACTTGACACATTGCTCAGGCTGTTATTACTTATTATTTTCACGTTTAATCCCTTATTATTTTTACTGTATCGATTTGTTTCAATTGCTGTATTTAGTTCTGCATTATTTCTTTAAATAAACACCTAAAAATTGTTAATCTAAGTGCTGTTCTAAAAAGCTTCGCAAAAGAATTCACATCTTCTAAGAGAGACATTACCATAACCGTTTTGATATTAACCCATTCGCGTTCCGTCGTTTTCACTTGAGAAATGTTCACCTCCCATTCATTAGCCTATAACTTTATCACTACTTATCACAATGAACTGATCTATATCTTGTTTTTTCCGCCACCAATTAGGTTTTCTTTGGGGGGTACATTTTGCTAAGAGCCACTTTACTGTAAATGCATTTTAACAGGAAGAATAAGAAAAAAACGGAAAAAATTCATTATTTCTCAGTTTTCAGCCATTATAGTTTTAAAATAATACATGCCTCCATAATTAAAACTCACGTATTGTATTTGCCCATATGTCCCGGTTATTACACCATTAAAATTATGTCCCTATCACAATGTATGGCGACAATATTTTATTTGGAAATAAAGGTGCATTTTTTCCGTTTTGCATCTATCACTATTTACAAGTTTAAAATAAAAAAATATATAGAAATATTTCATCTTTACATTGATATTTAAAAAGTTTAGACCCTTAGGTAAATATTTACGTGTTTTTTTTATTGTAATGTTTTTTTTTATTTTTTATATTAAACATTTTATTTGGGTAGTTTTGGGAGGGTGGGATGTAAACAATAGGTTTATAATGTAAATGTGTGTTGATTTTTTTTTTTTTTTTTACTTTTAGTTGTAGTATTACTTTTTGGCCATGAGTTTGTTTACATGACGTCACTCTAAGCGTAACATACTCTTAGAGAGACGCATGGGGGAGGTTACAGCCAAAAAAGGCACAGCTTCCGAGAGAAGCTGTCGCTTTTTCAGCGGGGGAGAGGAATCAGTGATCAGGCACCATAGCCCGATTCACTGATTGCTTGGCTAACGAACCGCGGGCCGGGAGCGCGTGTGCACGCGCGCGATCGGCCGCGGGGGCGCGCGGTGGCGTACATGGTTCCTGGACGTAGTTTCTACGTCCAGGAACTAACATAGGTTAATATTGTTAGTTTTGCTATCTCTAGAAAGGTTGTGAATTAACCATTTTTCCTACAGGATTTAGCTAGAGTTAAGCTTAACGTATTCGCACGCTGTATTGCAGATTGGTGACAGCGACCTGGTCTCTATACGAGATCTCAGATTGTATTGATTGTATATACAATCAAAATTGGACTGTGTGTGGCTTCACCAACCAATCCAAAAGGTCACTTTGCCTGCAGTGCTGACTGCCTTCAGGATTTCCTCTGGGTCTGAGGCTGAATGGTAAACTGCAACAAAGGGAACAGGAATTGGAGGGTGACTGCGCATACGTCACATTGCCAGAAGTGGTGTGACCAATCTTCGGCGTCAGTCTGTTCACCGTATTTCAAGCCATTGGATGCGACTATTCCCCGAATGGTAATGGTGCGAGATTAGACAGGATTGGCACACTTTGTCATATTATTATCTGATGATCCAGCAACCTGTCTTTTAACGTCAGCTCGCTCACAGTCTCACAAGCCATTGGAGGCGATTATTCCCCGATTCCCCAATGGTACTGGAGTAAGTAAGACGGGATCGCAGGGCTGGACGTCACAATCTGTTGTCGTGGTCTGATCTATTAAGTGATTCTAAAGCATATTCCTTTAGATCCGTGGGTCTACCTATTTGGTAAACCCTGGCAATATTGTATGATGGAGTTTAGTCTTTATTGTTGTAATCCAACAATAAAGACTAAGGGATAACACACATAAGCATGAGATCACAAAGAGGAATAGTCAATTAGCAGGAATGTAAATGCAAAAAAGTTCACCACAGAATGACAGACATCTAAACAATCCCTTCAGTGGTATATGCAGTCAGTCACAGATAAAATAAATGTAACTTATAAAACTCACGTATCTATGGTAAAATTGCAGCACACAGGCATTGTACGGCAATTTTTACCTGTACTACTCATGGAAATTATGCAGCCCACATTGCACAAATAGTGAAACTCACATCATCTAGTAACATGCACACTATTATACCACACGTTATGTGACTTATGAGTTGTGCTATTTGCGCAACTCACACTACATAATTCTCATCTATATATATAATAGACTAAGTGCCTCAACCTTCAAACAAGAAGAAGAAGTACTTTGCATGAGAAAATGTATGCGTGCTCAAACACCAAGTTTAAGGCCTCTTTTCCACGGACTGTTGAGCTGTGTGCTCAGCAAGCAGTTACCAGGCAGCAGTGAGCAGATACCAGGCAGCAACAAGCAGTTACCAGGCAGCAGCAAGCAGTTACCAGGCAGCAGTGAGCAGATACCAGGCAGCAACAAGCAGTTACCAAATACACAAACAAACAAAACTTCCGCCTTTCTCCTTGCACGCTCCACCCAGCACCTTTCCGATTGGCTGATGGGGGTTTCTTTAGACCCTGCCCATTCTCTGCTATTACACTTTCCGTACTTGCACAGTCGGTGGTGGCTTGGGTCTTTTATCTTCTACAGGTATTTATTAATCTATATGCACGATATATATTCGGGCACTCTTCCTTGCATGTGTCACAAAGTTGTTGTGGCTTCACTGCTAACTGTTCAATCATATACTATACTGTGGCACTTTCCTTTTGTGGACACTTTTATGTAGGGGGTAGTGTATATATAGGGAATTTTGGATATATACCTTTCTGTATAAACACATGGAGGTCTTCTTTCCCTACCTTTTCAACTCTTTTGTAATTTTTCCTTTTTAACCTATATGTATATATGATACCTTACAGATGAACCATGTGGTTTCTCTAGTATGCAAGGTGTGCACTGTTACACATGCATATTCTATGTTGATATACATGGGTTTAACATATCTATATACTGGTATATATACACTGGTTACTATTACAGGCACTACTTAATGATCCTCTGCATGGTGCTGGGATATATAAAATGAGTTGGCTTGTACTTCTTAATTCTCAGTAACAGAGATACAGTGCTCACTTAAAGCTTAAATAATATATTACAGATAATATATTACAGTTCTTAGCTTGTCCTCTTTGGTCTAGCTTTATGGCCGAAGAGCTTTTCAGTACCTATTGGCATGCCTGAGCAGTTCCAAGGATGAGCACATGTGCGGATGTGTGGACCTGACCTGCACGCATGCACAGTCCTGGAATCATGGGTCGAGTAGAGGAACAGGAAGGCTCTACACTAGCCAGAGCCTTCCTTTCCTAGTGTAAATATCAAACCTGACATGAGTTTTCTCGCTTTAGGTTTCCTTTAAACATGATGAAGCCATAGAATAAAATGCATCTGTTCCGGAAAGTGAGGATTCTCTTGCACAGTGTAAAGGAAACTTTGCACTTGAAGGGAAAACTTCCAAGTGCAAAGAAATTGATCCATGTATTCTATATACTTGCAAACGTCACCTGGGTCTAGATTCACTAGTACCTAAAATCTGCATTAGGTTTAATTGTTAGATGTTCACTGACATCATGCCATCTCCTAGTTCTTTATTAATAAACATGTATATTAATACACATTTAATGCTAATTTTGAAAGCATTATATTGCATAAATGAATATATCACAAAATGTATGGTATATGGATGGGTTAGTATCAGGGCCGGGCCGAGGCAGAGGCTGGAGAGGCTCCAGCCTCAGGGCGCAGTGTAGGAGGGGGTGCACAATTCATTCAGCTGTCATTCCCAATTGTGTTTGAAGCAGAAAGAAATAAGAAAAGGGGATACATGACAGGGACTGCAAGCCAGCTAACTAAAGATTAAGGTGTTGGGGAGGTTGGGGTCCTGGGACACCTATTAGTCTAATAGCAATCAGTGTGACGGCTGGGGTGGGAGGGATGGAGGGGCGCACTTTGCTGTCTCAGCCTCGGGTGCTCGAGGACCTTGTCCTGGCTCTGGTTAGTATGGTTAAGAGGGGGACCCACATGCTTTTTTATTTCTTCCTCCTTTTTTAAAGAGGAGAAAAAATAATCTTTAAAGCGATACTGAGCAGGTTCCAAAAAAACAGAATTGGTATTTACCTGGGGCTTCCTCCAGCCCACCATAGGCCGCAAGGTTCCTGGCGTCCTCCTGACTCCTCCCCTAGTCCCGCTGGTGGCTGTGTTATTTGGCAACTTCCACCTGAAGTCGCCAGTACAAGTCCCCGCCGCGCACATTACGCGTCATCACACTGGCCGAGGTGAGAGTCCTGGGCATGCGCGGTTCAGAGTTAGAGAACCATGCAGGACTCTCACGCCAGCCGGCGTGATGATGTGTAGGGAGCAGTGTGATGACACGTAAGGTGCACTGCGGGGATTCGTACTAGCAACTTCAGGCGAAAGTCGCCAATTAACTGAGCCGGCAGCGGTTCGGTCCGGGAGAGGAGCCAGGAGGACACCGGGGGTCCTCGCGGACTACGCTGGACTGGAGGAAGTCCCAGGTAAGTACCAATTCGGGTTTTTGGAACACACAGATTATGGAGAGGAAGCCTCACAACAATGAATCGATGGACACTGGATGAAAGTCCGGTGACGGACTGTGGAGAGGAAGCGGGTAGGCAAGTGGGCCGGACACGCCACCAGAATGCAAACATTTAGGAGAAGGAACGCAGTTAAACTATATGCAGGGGAGCAGGTGAGTCACCGCTCAGCCCTCCGGAACGTGTCTGTGGGGGCATAATTAAGGGGGGCATAATTAAGGGGTGGTCTGGTTGCATACTGAAGGGGGGCATCTGACTGGCTCCATATACTGAATGGGGATGTGTGATCTAACTACCTATACTTAAGGGGGTGGGGTATCAGGCTACGTATTCTGAAAAGGTGGCATCTCACAACCTATACTGAAAGGATACCTTAGCTGAAATTGTAAAAACGGGGGGAGCAGGTATGTGTAGCAAGCAGACGTCATGCCCACTGCTCCTCCTGTTCTTCTCCGTCCCCCTCCATTATTTTTTAAAGCGCCCTCCCCCCCCCCCAAGCTACTTCCTAGTTGGCCAGAGTCTGTGAGCAGTACGCAGACGCTTCCCAGTGAAGCACGTTCTTGATTGCGTGCCCGTGGCTGGGAGCACTCTGCTCATGCGCACTACGTAGTCATGATGTCAACAACCCTGGCCATCCTGGAAGTAGCTTTGGGGGCCTTTAGATGATAACGGAGGGGGACGGAGAAGAACTTGGGAAGCAGTGGGCATGAGGACTGCTTGCTACACATGCCTGCTCTACCCATTTTTAAAAATTTTTGATAGCTAAGGTATCCGTTAAGGGGAGGTGACGTCATCTGGCTATGTATAATAAAGATGGGGGCATCAGGCTGCCTACAGTGAAAGGAGGGGAGACATCTGACCACCTATGCTGAATCGTATCTGGCTACTTATACTAATGGGGTCACCTGGCTACCTATTCTTGCTGAGGGTTGGTGTGTGTGTGTGTGTGGGGGGGGGGGGGTTGCGCTATCTAGATACTTATACTCGGAAATTAATTTGACTATCTACCCTGCGGGGAATGATGCTGTTGGTCAGGAAGTGGTCAGTGACAGTCGGCCTTGCCAGTAAAAAGTACAAATCCAGCCCTGCCTAGTGTAGTCTACATGATCGGGTGCTCCTTTCCTATGACAGCCTGTACTTGTATTACTGGGCCTACCTATCCAACTCATAATTGCATGATCATGTATCTTGTACTGTGTGCCATGTATAACTTTGTTCTATGTTGTATAACCTTGTAATGTCTGTCATCCTTGTATCATTGTATATATTTTTTGTCCAGCACTGCGTAATATGTTGGCGCTTTATAAATACAATAATAATAATAATAATGTACCTGTCTACTCCATATATGTAAACCACAGAAACCATTTCACAGAAAGCAATTATCAGCAAAGGAATAGATCCAGCGTAGCCATCAAATAAAGAAAGCCAATAATTTCCAGAATTCAGCACAAATATGAGGGCAATCAAGAATGAGACTACACATATTGTACCTGGAAAAGAAATAAAGCTGACATTTAAAAAAATTAAAAAACAAAGTACATTTAATGTTTATTATTTGATCAATTTCCCACTTAAAGTCAATGGAAAGCGTATTGTAAAATAAGAAAGCCAGATACTTACCTAAGGAGAGGGAAGGCTCTGCATCCTAATGAGCCTTCCCTCTCCTCTCCCAGTGCCCCCGGTGCAGTGCTGGCTCCCGCGTTGGAATTACCTGCCACAGGGGACTTTAGAAGTCTTTGGGAGCCGAGTCCTACCGAAGACAGGCAGCTTCATACTGCACATGCGCAAGTGCGCGATAGAGGTCGTTCACAGTATGAAGTGGTCCTGTCTTCGGAAGTACTCAGGCTCCTGAAGACTTCCGAAGCCACCCTTCTGCAGCAAAGACAGTAGCATTTCACCAAATTGGTCTAATGCTGCTACGGGGAAGCCAGCGCTGTAACGGGGAGCCAGCGCTGTAACGGGGAGCGGGAGAGAAGTGGCAAAGCTCTATAATACCCAGAGCCTTCCCTTTTCTTAGGTAAGTATCTGGCTTTTTTTTCTTTTAATACGGTTCCCATTGACTTTAAGTTGTGATGCTGAGTGGCCCAATTTCAAGCTGTGTTGCATTAAATTTACATGCAAGTCATAATTATTTTGTTTTATTGTGAAAATGACATTTTCAGCAGAGGAGAAAGTTTTGCAAAATGACTTACTACTATTGGCATGACTAGCATGTTTTTGAAATGGTTATTTTCATATAAATGCGTGCTTTTCCCAAAAATACAATTTTTGATGGTCCACTGACGTCAATGCACTTTGCAAAGATGCCTGTTTTGTCACATATGCAAGAGTTAAAGTGGCTGCATTTGCAAGCTGCATAAAATTAGCTTCTTCTCAGCATCTCATTGGCCATCTCTGGTTATTGCTTATAGATAGTAATTCAAAATAGTATCATTAAACTAACTCTATCAATTAAAACAACTTTTTTTTTAATGCTTTATGTTAGGGCACACATTACCACAGGTACTAGGAAAAATGTCTTACTTCATACAGCTCTGCCTCTCTACTGTAAAATCATCCTGTCAGTTCCAGATACAAAAACTGTCGGGCTCTGCAGGACTGGACCATGTTCCTGCATGGAGGGGGGGAGACATGGGGTTGCTATCAACTCCTCAGTGTATTGTTTATTAATCACCTTGCTGAAAGAATCCTATTCAGATTGTGGCAAGGGAATACACAATGAACATTTTTCAGCAGATTTACTGACCGATCGATTTTCCAATCATTGTCTGATCCATTTTTATTAACTTTTATGAGAAATCGGTCAGAAAAACGATCAAAAATAAGATCGGTTCTGTCAGAAATTATCTATCGAACCATCTATCTGCCCAAAAAATCTCATGGTATATTTCCAAAATTAGACTCCAGCAATGTGTGTTTATTGTCTTCACTTCTCTGACTGTTTACAGGGGCATTACCAGAGTCTAACAGAGTGTAACATCACAAGCACTCAGTTAGGGCTGGTGCACACCAGAGCGGTTTGTGAACATTTATGAAAACGCTAGCGGTTTGAAAACCGCTTGGGTAATGTATTTCAACGGGCTGGTGCACACCGGAGCTGTTCATTTTTCCCACAAACGCAAACCTGGGGGGCTGGAGCATTTTATAGATTTCTGAGGCATTTCTGCCTCAATGTTAAGTATAGGAAAGTGGAAAACCGCTCTGAAAAGTACTAGATCAGAGCGGTTTTCCAGGGGTTTTTGTTACAGTAGCTGTTCAGTAACAACTTTACTGTAACAATGTATGAAATCTGCTACACAAAAACGCTCCAAAAAAACGCTAGGCATGTTTAGAAAATCTCTCTAAACATGCCTAGAATCGCTCTAAAAATCTGCTTCAAAAACCTCTAGCGTTTTTGCAGATCTGCTAGAGGTTTTTGGTGTGCACTGGCCCTGGTCAGTCAGTCAGTCAGGAGTAGTGTATACATATCTCCCTGACTGCTAGTTATATTACAGCAACAGGCTTCCTGTTACCTCTTCAGATCAGCCTCCTCCTCAGACTCTCCTGCATGCTGTGACACAGTAAGGTATATTTCTGAGCTGCGTGAGGAATGAAGGATGACTTTAAAGCAGGGAGAGAGGGAGAAAGAACTGGGTGAATAAATAAAGTGCCCCTAGCACTAGTGGTAATGTGTACCCTAATATAGAGTATTTAAAAAAAAAGTTGTTTTAATTCATAGTGTTCATTTAAGCCTTGTATACTCTAGTGTGTTTATAGGTGTCCCTCGGGCTTGGCCAAGGCCAGTGAATTATGCGGCATGCTGGATCTTTAAGCTACAAATGGCAGCAAAGCCCATTGTCTCCCTCTTAACCCCACCTCTGTGAAGCCACTCCTCCTGGGCCATCATCCCTCCTCCCTTCTCCATAGGCGGAGAATGTGTCACGCAGCTGTTGCCTAGCATGTTGCCTGTACAGAGATAGGGTCCCACAGTGTCACTTGCAGATACTGTGTTTGATCCTGGTGGTTGACAGAAATTGAAGATAAATTTGGCATGTACACGCATATCTAAGACCGAAGCCTACTAACGCTGGGGATCGCAAAAGATTTGCAATAGTAGAACCCTATGAAGGTGTTTCCACTGCAGCGTTTGCAGCATCTTCAGTTTTTTCATTGCTCTGAAGGAATGCAGGCAGGGCAAATCACATTCCTCAGCTACTGGAATCTCATCAAAAATCAAAGAGTTTATTCCCAATCAGTGTTGCTTGCGAATTTTTGTATCAAAAATGCTATTTTTGACATCAAAAATATATTTGCGAAAATGTATTGTATTTTTCGCAATGTCAATATTTGCAAGAAAAAATTTTCGCCAAACTTGCCAGAATTTTTGCTTAAATTGCCATTCATGAGTTAAGAGCAAATTACCTTTTAAAGCTAAAAAAATAGCAAACACAACAAAAAAATCACACCTTTAAGGCCTCTTTCACAGTGTGACGTTACAGTCGCACGTTAACATCATTTAACGCAGAATAACTCACTGCAATGAAAAATCAATGCCCTATTCACAGTGCACACATTGCGTTGGTGACTAACGCTGCAAGTTACATAGTTACATAGTTATTTGGGTTGAAAAAAGACATACGTCCATTGAGTTCAACCCGAGAACAAGTACAACACCAGCCTGCTCCCTCACATATCCCTGTTGATCCAGAGAAAGGCAAAAAACCCTTACAAGGCATGGTCCAATTAGCCCCAAAGGGAAAAAATTCCTTCCCGACTCCAGATGGCAATCAGATAAAATCTCTGGATCAACATCACTGGGCATTACCTAGTAATTGTAGCCATGGATGCCTTTCAATGCAAGGAAAGCATCTAAGCCCCCTTTAAATGCAGGTATAGAATTTGCCATAACTACTTCCTGTGACAATGCATTCCACATTTTAATCACTCTGAAAGTACTGCATGCAGTGCGTTATACATGTTATTAGTTGCGTTGGACTGTTTGCACATGCTCAGTAATGACTTGGAAACATACTTTTCATTGCCTGTATGCTCTAATGTATGCGACCGTAATGGGGCATTAAGGTGCGTTGCGACTTTTTGGGGGGCATTTCGTTATAATTCACGTTGCGACTTTAATGTCGCATCAAAACGCAACGTCCTACTGTGAAAGAGGCCTTTAAGTGCAAAATTGCTAAAAACACAAAAAATCAATAATGTATTACAAAATGATTTTCAAAGGCATTTTCACTCAAAAGTTGAATTTTATATTATTTTCGCGAAAATTAATGTTAAAAAAATACATGCATTTTCGCTCATAACTGTTCCCACTCACAAATGCTAGCATTTGTGATTTGTGGGAACACTTGCTAGTGGGCCCTGGGCCAAGCAGGCTCTGACTTCATCAGTGAAATTTTACACCTTTTTCCCTCCATGGGCTTACTGTGAACTTGACTTTAAGGCCTGTTTCACAGTAGGATGTGGATTTTTCCTCAACCTCATACCATACATCAGGGGTCTCAAACACAATTTACCTGGGGGCCGCAGGAGGCAAAGTCAGGATGAGGCTGGGCCGCATAAGGGATTTCACAATCAGCAGCTTCCGCCCCGGAACCCCAACCCCCCCGTCCCTTGCATTGATTTTTATTTCAAAATCAAATTCACACTGAAGTGAACTATTTTGCCTATTTTACCTTATGATTTGCTTCAGTGCTCTTATCACAAGTAATCCGCCGCATCCCAGCCGCTAAACGAGGGCTGCAGAGCCCCCAAATCGCCCGGGGGGCAATCCGCTGCCATTTCCTGGAAGGGGCAGAGCTTTCGGCTTCAGCTCTGCCCCTCCTGATGTCAATCGCCGCATGGATCGCCGCCTCTGCCCGCCCCTCTCACTCTTCCTTCAAAGAGAGGGGCAGGGTGAGGCGGCGATCCGTGCGGCGATTGATGTCAGGAGGGGCAGAGCTGAAGCTGAAAGCTCTGCCCCTTTCAGGAAATGCCGGCGGATTGCCCCCCGGGCGATGTGGGGGCTCTGCAGCCCTCGTTTAGCAGCGGGGATGCGGCAGATTACTTGGGAGCACTGAAACGAACTATAAGGAAGCTTTTGCCGGCGAGGGCCTCAAAATATTGTATCGAGGGCCGCAAATGGCCCGCGGGCCGCGAGTTTGAGACCCCTGCCATACATGAACAGCAGTATTATAAAATAAAAGATTCTAAATATATAAACTTCCACATTTTATCACACAATCATGATTCTTTGGTCTCTTTCACAGTAGGACGTTGCGTCTTGATGTGACATTAAAGTCGCAATGCAAATTACAACGCAATGCCCCAAAAAAGTCGCAACGCAACTTAATGCTCCGTTACGGTCGCATACAGGAGTAGAGCATACAGGCAATGAAAAGTATGTTTCCAAGTCATTACTGAGCATGTGCAAATAGTCCAACGCAGCTAATAACGTGTATAACGCACTGCCTGTAGTACTTTCACTTAACGTGCAGCGTTAGTCACCAATGCAACATGTGCACTGTGAATGGGACATTGATTTTTCACTGCATTGAGTTATTCTGCGATAAATGTTGTTTTAACGTGCGACTTTAACGTCGCACTGTGAAAGAGGCCTCCAAAATTTACTTTTCTCCACCCTTCTGGGAGATGGTGTAGCTTAGGGCTGGTTCAGATGGAATCCACCACGTCCCAAATTGAGTTGAATGGAATTGTTCATCTCAATGTGTTTATCGTCGATTGTCGGTGATTACATGAGCACCATGGTCAATCAAATATTCTGAGTGTAGCTTCCAGCTTTGTTTGCATTCACTGAGAACTGCAATTTTAGATACAAATGGAAATTCTGGTGGAGTGCAATATCCTAAAAATATTGCAACCGTCATCTGGGTCTTATTGGAACACAGTAGTGGTTGCTGAAATGTTAGTCAATAAGCAATGTCATGCAGGTATCTGCACTGAACTTTGTTATTATAAACACAGCAGCTCATATTTATTAAAACGAAATTCTAGTTTTGATTCTGAATGAAAATGCAATCATATTATCTCTAATTCATGCCACTTAGCCACATCGCCTATGATCATGGCCGTTTCTAGTGCCATGCGGCCCGTGCAGGAGCCCTGAGCGCAGAAGGAGGAGGGGCGCCGTGATGGAGAGGGAGCTGCAGCCACGGGGAGGGTGGCCCGACCTCTCCCTCCCTTCCTCTTAGGTGCGGACTGGCCCATATGCTGAGCAAAAGAGGAATCAGCTCAGCAGAATAGGATTAGGATGCACGCAGCAGCCAGCGATGATTCAGTATCACGGGCTCTGGCTCCAGGCTGCAATGATCTGCTCCTTTCTCCTTGGTGGCCGCTCGTTCTCTGTCCCCATCTTCTGCACCTCAAAAAGCATGTGATTGTGCAGAGGAACCAGGAAGTGGAGAACGAGCGGCCGCCGAGGAGGAAGGAGCAGATCATTGCAGCCTGGAGCCAGAGCCCGTGACAGTGAATCATCGCTGGCTGCTGCGTGCATCCTAATCCTATTCTGCTGACAGGTAAAAGGGGAGGCGGGGGCACCCGGGGGAGGGGGAGTTCGAGCAGCACTACTGTCTGCGTGTGAAGGAAGCACGCAGCGGGGGGAGGGGGGATTTGGGGCTATGGGGGTTGAGCACTCCTATCCGGGGAGGGGGTGTTGAAACCTACCTACCTAATCTATAGTACAGCACCTACCTACCTACCTAATCTATACTGCACCTACCTACCTAACTAATCTATACTGCATCACCTACCTACCTACCTAATCTATATTACAGCACCTACCTACCTACCTAATCTATACTGCGCCTACCTACCTACCTAATCTATACTGCATCACCTACCTACCTGCCTAATCTATACTGCATCACCTACCTACCTAATCTATACTGCAGCACCTACCTACCTACCTAATCTATACGGCATCACCTACCTACCTACCTAATCTATATTACAGCACCTACCTACCTAATCTATACTGCACCTACCTACCTACCTAATCTATACTGCAGCACCTACCTACCTAATCTATACTGCATCACCTACCTACCTACCTAATCTATATTACAGCACCTACCTACCTAATCTATACTGCACCTACCTACCTACCTAATCTATACTGCAGCACCTACCTACCTAATCTATACTGCAGCACCTACCTACCTACCTAATCTATACTGCAGCACCTATCTACCTAATCTATACCGTAGCACCGACCTACCTAATCTATACTGCAGCACCTACCTACCTAATCTATACTGCATCACCTACCTACCTACCTAATCTATACTGCAGCACCTACCTACCTAATCTATACTGCATCACCTACCTACCTACCTACCTAATCTATAATACAGCACCTACCTACCTAATCTATACTGCAGCACCTACCTACCTAATCTATACTGTAGCACCTACCTACCTAATCTATACTGCATCACCTACCTACCTACCTACCTAATCTATACTGCAGTACCTACCTACCTAATCTATACTGCAGCACCTACCTACCTACCTATACTGTAGCACCTACCTACCTAATATATACTGTAGCACCTACCTACCTAATCTATACTGTAGCACCTACCTACCTAATCTATACTGTAGCACCTACCTACATAATCTATACTGCAGCACCTACCTACCTAATCTATACTGTAGCACCTACCTACATAATCTATACTGTAGCACCTACCTACCTAACCTATACTGCAGCACCTACCTACCTACCTATTCTATACTATAGCACCTACCTACCTACCTACCTACCTAATTTATACTGCAGCACCTACCTACCTAACCTATACTGTAGCACCTACCTACCTAATCTATACTGCAGCACCTACCTACCTACCTAATCTATACTGCAGCACCTACCTACCTAATCTATACTGCAGCACTTACCTACCTAATCTATACTGCAGCACCTACCTACCTACCTAATCTATACTGCAGCACCTACCTACCTACCTAATCTATACTGCAGCACCTACCTACCTACCTACTCTATACTGCAGCATCTACCTACCTACTCTATACTGCAGCACCTACCTACCTAATCTATATTTCAGCACCTACCTAATCTATACTGCAGTACCTACCTACCTAATCTATACAGCAGCACTTACCTAATCTATACAGCAGCACCTACCTACCTAATCTATACAGCAGCACCTACCTGCCTAATCTATACTGCAGTCACCTACCTAACCTATACTGCAGGCACCTACCTACCAAATCTATACTGCAGGCACCTACCTACCAAATCTATACTGCGGGCACCTACCTATGTAATTCATACTGGTGGCACCTACATAGCTAACCTAAACTGTGGGCACCTATACCTGGCTCCGTGGAGGGGGGGGGGATTTTTACACCCTCGCCCTGGGTGACATTTAGCCTAGAAACTGCCCTGCCTATGATCTTATATGACTCAGGTGGGGGGTGGTCAATGCTAACCCTTTAGTACGGGGGTGCCCAATAGGTCGATCGTGATCTACCGGTAGATCGCGACCGCCTATTTGGTAGATCGCGGCCACTTGGCCGTGTCCCGTCACATTTTGCGGCTGGCAGCTGTCCCATCGATTTCTGCTGCCAGCCGCTGGCCAATAGGAAGCAGGGAAGGAGAGAGGAGGCGCGGCTGAAGAGGCCATGACGCGACGTCATGGCTGGGGGCGGCGCCAGCACGCACGCACGCCTGCCTTGCCTTCCTGACTCAATCGTGCTGCCCGCCGGAGCGCTCCGAGTGCGAGAGGGGAGACCAGACATCGCCGCTGGAGGGAGGTAAGTGATTGAGCACCCATCCCCACCCACCTATGCTACAGGGACCCATCCCCACCCACCTATGCTACAGGGACCCATCCCCACCCACCTATGCTACAGGTACCCATCCCCACCCACCTATGCTACAGGGACCCATCCCCACCCACCTATGCTACAGGGACCCATCCCTACCCACCTATGCTACAGGGACCCATCCCCACCCACCTATGCTACAGGGACCCATCCCCACCCACCTATGCTACAGGGACCCATCCCCACCCACCTAGCAGGGCCGGGCCGAGGCTGGAGAGGCTCCAGCCTCAGGGCGCAGTGTAGGAGGGGGCACACAATTCATTCAGCTGTCATTCCCAATTGTGTTTGAAGCAGAGAGAAATAAGAAAAGGGGAAACATGGCAGTGACTGCAAGCCAGATAACTAGATATTAAGGTGTTGGGGAGGTTGGGGGCCCTGTGGCCCTGTTAGTCTAATAGCAATCAGTGTGTGACGGCTGGGGTGGGAGGGATGGGGGGGGCGCACTTTGTTGTCTCAGCCTTGGGTGCTGGAGGACCTTGTCCCGGCTCTGGCTAGAGGCACCCATCCCCACCCACCTATGCTACAGGGACCCATCCCCACCCACCTATGATACAGGGACCCATCCCCACCCACCTATGCTAGAGGCACCCATCCCCACCTACCTATGCTAGAGGCACCCATCCCCACCTACCTATGCTAATGGCACCCATCCCCACCTACCTATGCTAATGGCACCCATCCCCACCTACCTATGCTAATGGCACCCATCCCCACCTACCTATGCTAATGGCACCCATCCCCACCTACCTATGCTAGAGGCACCCATCCCCACCTACCTATGCTAGAGGCACCCATCCCCACCTACCTTTTGCTAGAGGCACCCATCCCCACCTACCTATGCTAAAGGGACCCATCCCCACCTACCTATGCTAAAGGGACCCATCCCCACCTACCTATGCTAAAGGGACACATCCCCACCTACCTATGCTAAAGGGACCCATCCCCACCTACCTATGCTAAAGGGACCCATCCCCACCTACCTATGCTAAAGGGACCCATCCCCACCTACCTATGCTAATGGGACCCATCCCCACCTACCTATGCTAGAGGCATCTGTGCCCAGTGAAGGGACCTGTACCCAGCTACCTTTGCTGAAGGGACCTATACTTTGCTACCTATACTGGAGGCACTTGTACCTGGGGGCAGGGGCGTAGCAATAGGGGGTGCAGAGGTTGCGACCGCATCGGGGCCCTTGGGCCAGAGGGGCCCCGTAGGGCCCTCCCTGAACTGCAGTATTAGCTCTCTATTGGTCCTGTGCTCATAATAATTACTTTTATAGATACTTTGAATAGTGATAATCATTAACAAACTGTTCCCCATCCCCTTCTTGCACCTCTGACACTGTAGTTGCCATTGGCAAGTTTTGGCGCGCTGTATCAATTGTTATGTATAGAGTGCTTGGGGGGGCCCCATGTAAAACTTGCATCGGGGCCCAAAGCTCCTAAGCTACGCCACTGCCTGGGGGCTGTTCAACCGGGGGGGGGGGGGGATCTGTAACACTTTAAATTTTGGTAGATCTCCTGGACTTGGCAAATTTTAAAGTAGCCTGCGAGCCAAAAAAGTGTGGGCACCCCTGCTTTAGTAGAATAGAAACATGAATAAGGTTGCTGAATTCTATGTTTCTTCTACCATTACTTTACTATAAATATTCTCATTAATCCAAGCCATGGTATATTTAAAGAAAAATAAGATTTTTCTCAAACCATTTTTATTGTTCTGGAAGAGTAACTTTTTCAACTGAGTAAAGATGGTCCCCGGGCATTTCTTTATGCTGCTGCTGCTGATACTACTACTGCTATTGGGACACATAGTAGAAGTGATAAATTAATTCTGTTTTAAGAAGGCAGCACAACACATTATTTACAGACAGTATAATTGTTATCAAAATGACACAGGGCATAGGTTTACACCTTGGATAAAATGTAAAATATTAGCTTACCTGTTACTGCCTCTTTTGGCCATGATTTTGGTATCAACTTGAGATCCATTAGTGGTACCAATACTCCTTCCATATTACCAAACATAGAAGACAGTCCTAAGCAAAACAACATGACGAAGAAGAGAACTGACCAGAGGGGTGATATTGGCATTTTTGTTATAGCTTCAGTGAACACAATAAATGCTAATCCCGTTCCTTCCACACCCTATGGAGACAAAATGTTTACAGTAAAACTGTTATATATTACATGAAAGGCACATAAAATGGTATTATTAAAAACAAACAAACCACAAAATACCATCAAATAATGGAATAATAATTGTTTAAGATTATTCAATAATAATGATCTTGAATAATATAAAAGATTGAGACTGTCACAATGAACAATTAATTTCTGTTAAACTTGGCTGTTGGAAAGAGTGAAATGAGACACAGGCTAGCTGGCTTTCTTCCTGTTGTGCACAAGGAAGCAGGAAATTTGGGCATGGAAGGTGCCAAGGAAGTTTGGGCGCCACAACAGGCACCCATACAAAGATTGTTTATAGGTGGAAATTCGGGCACTGAGGCGGACCTGCTATCCAAATTGCAGCTACAAAAATCAGGTGCAAAGCAATTTGCATAGCGGACGCCTCCCACTATTTACTGGGTACCTCTGGGGTCCAAATGTCTGCAGCATCTCGGGTATTTTGGGGCTTTTTGCAGCAGATTTATGGTAAGGTGGGGACAGTTGAGGTTAGGCATCAGGAAGTGTGTTGGGCGGCGAGGTTAAAGTGAACCTGAACTCAGAATGTCCTCTCTACTCTGGCGCAGGAGTGAAGTTGTATAGTCGGCAGGGTAAGTGAGAGAGAACAAAGCCATGACAAGCCAAGCCAAAGACAAGAATGTCTCATGTCGCTTGGCTGAATGGATCTGTCAGGGAGGATCGCTGGCCGATCGGTCGGGGGTCACTGAGGGCTGCTGAACTCACATAAATACAACTTATTATTGGGGAACCTCACCCTTCTCTTTTTGGGAGAAACATCAGTTTCACACTGCATAGCATGTTAGCAGGGATGCCGCGTGCAGGCTTCTCTCAGGATCTCCACCCTAACCTGTGTTTAAAATCACCCAAAGATGCAGCGTGGAACTGATGTCTCTGCCAAAAAGAGAAGGGTAAGGTTCCACAATAATAAGTTGTATTTATGTGAGTTGCATAAGTTTGCATCCATTATTTGTAATGTCAGTTGCATTCCTTCTTATTGTACCAGTTCAACTGCAATGAGCACAATTGTGCCTTTAAGAGGCTTATTAGTCCTATGCAGTGAGTATCTTTCAGGTGCCTCTTTGTTAGATGCGCAACCATTTCTTTGAATTTCTACATGCATTATATTATAATTTCTTCCTTCTGGGTTGGGTTGTGGTGGTGGCTGGTGTCCCCAGGTGGTGAGATTACCTGGGACGCTGCCTACACAGCACCCCTTCCCCTTTTTATGGCCCCCGCTGCTCCAAAGTCACAGTTGCTAACATGTTCCCAAATCTTTGGGTGTTTTTAAATATAGGTTAGGGTAAAGACCCTGAGAGAAGCCTGCACACGGTGTCCTTGCTAATATGCTATGCAGCATAGAACTGATGGGCTTGATTCACAAAGCCGTGCTAACTGTTTAGCACGGGCGTGCTAAACAGTTAGCACGTGAAATGCCGTTCGCGGACTTTTGCGCGTGCAAAGTGCGGCAATTCGCGGAATTACGGACTTTTGCGCGCGCAAAAGTCCGCAAACGGCACTTCACGTGCTAACTGTTTAGCACGGCTTTGTGAATCAAGCCCATGTCTATCCCAAAACGAGAAGGGTAAGGTTCCCCAATAATAAGTTGTATTTATGTAAGTTGCATAAGTTTGCATCCATTATTAGTAATGTCAGTTGCATTAGTTCTTATTGTACCTG
The DNA here is from genome assembly GCF_040937935.1 of Hyperolius riggenbachi. NCBI lineage: Eukaryota > Metazoa > Chordata > Amphibia > Anura > Hyperoliidae > Hyperolius > Hyperolius riggenbachi. The sequence goes on along the minus strand of NC_090650.1, from coordinate 185,822,381 downwards.
TTCAACTGCAATGAGCACAATTGTGCCTTTAAGAGGCTTATTAGCTCTATGCAGTGAGTGTCTGTCAGGTGCATCTTGGTTAGACGCGCAACCATTTCTTTGAATTTCTACACGCAATTTTAGTATTTGCCATGGGCGCTGTCTTACCTAGACATTCCATAGTATGTTTGCCATACTTTACCTCATTCGGGTGACGAGACAGGTCTTCCTCACTCCTATGTGTAACCACGCCATACAGCCTATTACCTTGCAGGTTTCAACAACGCATGTCATGTGACAGGTATTGGAAGCCACATAGGCTGTATGGCGTGGCTACATAGAAGTGAGGAAAATCCGTCCTGCCGCCAGAATGAGGTAAAGTATTAAGCAACACTGCATATGCTCTGGAAAATCTGGGGGTTGTCTGGGCGGCAGGGATTAGTAGAAAGAGAATTCAGGAGAGCACACAAGGAACCTCCACTGCTCTGCATAGCTCCCAAATGTCCCTCTTTTGGAGGGACAGTCCCTCTTTGGGAACCCAGCTCCGCTGTCCCTCTTTCTCCCTCAAGTGTCCCTCTTTCAGGACTGATGTACAGATTAGTGTAAATATATGTATTTTTCTACTGAAAAATGTGATTTAATTGGCTGCAAACTTTATTCTCATCCTCTAAATTGATATATTTCTTAATTCCAAACATTAATATGAAGAAAAACTAGTGATGAGAAAAAGGGCCAGTGTGGTTCAAATTCTAAAATTACATCTTACAGTTTTTGTGGTATGCATGGCGAGGGGTGTGGTGAGGGTGTGGTAAGAGGTGTGGCAGGGGCATGTCTCTTAAGGTGTCCCTCATTTCTCATCTGAAAAGGTTGGGCGGTATTGTGACGAACATTACGGAAAAGCCGTGCGCTAGCGCCATCGACTTTCGCATAATCGTGCACAGTTCCTGTCAGTCTTGGGTAAATGCACAACAGATGTCAATTTCTCTCTCTCTTACTGAGTACAGTAACCTTCCCCCCACATCCTGTTCAGGTCAGGAAAGAATTCACACTTGGCTAGCTTCCCTGGGGAGAAGCCATTTGGTTACATAGCTCAGCTTTCCCCAAAAGGAAAACCAGCTCACACTGGTTGAGATTCAAAATTTCCCTCCAAGCTCATAGTTCACACAATGGGAACATTTACTTTATTAATAATTCAAGATGGGTTTGGCACAGAAAGACAACAAAAATGTCACAGACCGCGAGCCGGTCTGCGGGTGGGGTAAATCGATCAGCGTCAGAAATCCTCTTACACGGTCATTTGTTCATCACGAAGGGTAACCCGCATTCGCAATTTGATGAACTGACTCGCGAAGGGAGCGTTCTGATACCAACCGAATCACTCCACACACATATACAATTCAAAGATCTGCCACCAAGCGAGTTACACAGCCCGCTACTGTAATTTTACTAGGACTTCGAGAACGCTATATTAACCCGTAGCAGTATGCAAGAATCTGGGTCAGATCGTTATGTCTGGGCCGGGTTCTCGCATACGGGTTAATAAATGTGTACTTCTATTAAACACAGGGTAGCGAGTTCAGGAGAATAGGTACGATTGTGTATGTTCAGCAACAGGTCATAACCGCTAAACGATTTTTAAACGTTTAATAACACAAATGCATTACATACAGTTATATACACCTATTAACATATAAAACACAGAGCTTAAAAATAAAAGGAATAAAACAGAAAGTTCTTACTTAGTTAGCTGAGCAGTCCATTTGAAGCATGAAGAAAATAGTCCAGTTTAAACGTAGGCATTCAGCTTAAAAGTCCTTTGTACACAACATGCGCCCGGTTCTTCCGTGAGCACATGTCTGGACTTCCCTAGTCGATGTAAATTGAAGAACTGGGTGGAGTTCCTTGCAAACGCTTTTTACTGACCAGAGTTTTGGGGCGGTCACTACCTGGAAAGTAGGTGTGTTTGAGGCAGGGTTACCTCATGGCAGTCAGGTTACCACCCACAGACTTGGAGCAAGGAATGTACCAATTATTAATAATTTGTGTAATTCCGCCCCAGATGGGTGCATCGCAGATCCGAGACCATATTCATAAGCAGCATGCGACTCTGTATTAAATGAGACTATACACGCCTAGTCTAACGAATTTGCTCTACGCATGCCGGATAAAGCGGTTTCTCAATTGATTCCTGATAGCTAGAGAATGATAATTCATGTGAGTGATAGAACTGATTTCTGGGTATCAGGAAATGTGTTTGTTGTCTTTCTGTGCCAAACCCATCTTGAATTATTAATAAAGTAAATGTTCCCATTGTGTGAACTATGAGCTTGGAGGGAAATTTTGAATCTCAACCAGTGTGAGCTGGTTTTCCTTTTGGGGAAAGCTGAGCTATGTAACCAAATGGCTTCTCCCCAGGGAAGCTAGCCAAGTGTGAATTCTTTCCTGACCTGAACAGGATGTGGGGGGAAGGTTACTGTACTCAGTAAGAGAGAGAGAAATTGACATCTGTTGTGCATTTACCCAAGACTGACAGGAACTGTGCACGATTATGCGAAAGTCGATGGCGCTAGCGCACGGCTTTTCCGTAATGTTCGTCACATCTCCCTCCTACCAGCCGGACGCACAGAGTGGGTCTGCATGACCCGCTCTACGCGGCGCTTAGCTACTGACCGGGTTCTCGACTTCTTATCTGACTGCCCGTTAGACAACTCACCAGAAGCGTAAGGCCTCATGGTCCGGTGTGTCCCAGTGTCCGCTTTGCGGACGGTGCGATGCACACCAACAGGCTTACCTCTAAAGGCCTGGCTGGGTTTGCATAGCGCTTCCTGTAAGGGAGAGAGTCGTTGGCTGACATCCGGGTCACTTCCTGACTCTCGGGTGTCAGCCTGCGAATCTGGAAGCAGCGTAGCATACCCCTGCTCTAACTGACTACACCTTGGCACAACATTTTGGTCAGCACAACCTAGGTGAACATTAGAGCACAATTTTAAAAACGAATTTGCCTTCACCTGGGTGGCGAGGCTTGCCCCTTCTCCAGGAAGGATAGAGGGTGGACCTGTGGGCAGTTTTGCACTGGGTTGCTTCTGCAAGGGGAAGACATGCAAGGGTGAGACAGGGAAGGAACGGCCTGTCTCCACCAGCTGTTTGTTAACAGCAGACAATGGTGGAGCACTCTGGCTGTCATAGCAGGAGGGGAGGTCTAGGCCCCCAGCTGCCTGCTCTGACACCTGGCCTGCTTCCACTGCCCTGGACGGATATGACCCAGGCAAAACAAGACTGTTACCTCTTAGATTAGAGACTGTCACATTTAAACATACATCATTTTTAGCACTGTGAGATTCAGCATGAAAGCTATTAGCAACATCTGGTACAACATTAACATCACAGTTACGTTCATTTTTCACATGTACACAGGTATCTGGAACAACAGTGACAGGTTTAGAGTCAGACAAACCGTGACTAGACAGCTGTCCATTAGAAACAGGTACCGCTTCCTTCCCTCCTTCCCTAGGAGGGCTAGGTACCATTACCCTGGCTGCCTCCCTCTGTCCCACCCCAAGCTTGTACAGTACCTGAGTGGGTCCAGACTGGCAATCCGGGGTGTTGATCACAGGTTCATAAAAGGATCGTAGGGTGCCAAGATCGGTGCCCAACAGCACAGGCACTGGGATGTCATCTGTCACCCCCACAACTTTTGACTGGCGGCCCCTTCCCCAATCGAGAACAACACGAGCTTTGGCGATGCGTGCGTGTGTGCCACCAACTCCCAAAAGTGTGACACGCTCATTAGGCAGGAAATTCTCCCTGGCTACAAGATGAGAGCGAACCAAGGTAAGCTCTGCGCCTGTGTCGCGGAAACCAACAGCGATCTGGTCGTTAACTTCCACGACTTGATGATTTCCGGAAAGTCGAGGATTTGCTGCTCCCATGACGAGGTAGGCGTGTGCAGTAGAGGATGCGCTAGCCACTTCTGCGCTAGGCTCTGGAGACGGCGTCCTCACCTCGGGGCAGGCAGACTTGAGGTGTCCTCGCTGTCCACAGTGGTAACACTTCGGAACATATGTGGCATCAGGCGGATGAGTAGCAGGTGCAGCATCCGGCCTCTGTGGCTGTGGGACCCGATTCCCACGGTTAGCAGGGGAGGAGAGCTGGGTTGCATAGGTCTCCCCCCTCTCCAGCTCGGGACTGGAGGTTTGCGGCTGTCCGGCACACGGGTGGCCACAAAAGTGTCTGCAAGTTCTGCGGCAGCTTTGGCGGATTCAGGCTTCCGCTCCAAGACAAACTGCCGAACATCTGGAGTGCAGCAGTTCAGCAACTGCTCCTGTACGATGAGGTCCTCCAGACCTTGGTGAGAGTCTTTTTTGAGGCCCCGCGACCACTGCCGGAACACGGTCAGCAGGCGACTCTCCAGGTCGGTGTAAGAGTCGGTGTGGCCTTTCTGCAGGGAGCGAAACTTTTTGCGATAGACCTCTGGGGTCAGCTGGTATTTGGCGATAATTGCAGCTTTTATCGCCTCATAGTCATTGTCCTTGTCAGCGGGTAAGTCCACAAACGCCTCAAGCGCTTTGTCCCGCAAGTTGGGTGTCAGATATCTCGCCCACTGCTCCTGGGGCAGATGATGCTGACGACAAGTCTTTTCAAAGGAGTGTAAATAAGTGTCCGGGTCGGTTCCCTTCTCCATTTCTGGGAATTTAAACTTTGGAGTCCCAAACGGGCCTGCTGTGGGCCGGGGTTCCGGAGCACTTTGCGAGGGATTTTGGCCTCGCCCTCGCAGTTTGGCCATTTCCAGGTCGTGTCGGCGGGCGGATTCTCTCTCTGCCGCCTCCTTCTCAGCAAGCCACCGGCGTTCAGAGGCTTCCCGTTCCGCCTGGCGTTCTGAGGCTTCCCGTTCCGCCTGGCGTTCTGAACGGTCAGCGTCTCGTTCTGCTCTGTCAGCGTTTTCTCTGACAATCTGCATGTACAGCTCAGGATTTGTCTCCAACAGCCTTTGTAATCCAGGTTGCATTCCAGCATCAGGAACACAGAACAGGTTGGCATGGGCGGGCTCCTGCCGGCCACCATGCTCCTCAGCAGTTACAGCGACCGGTTCAGACGCGGTCCCGTTTTCCTCTGGGTCTGGAAGTGGGTTGCTTTGCTCCAACCGCTCACTTTCCTCTGCCCCAGTTACAGCACCGTCTGAACCAGGAGTGTGCTCTCCCAGCATCTGCTCCGGCTGGGTATTCAGTCGCAACAAGTCCTCAATCAATTGCGCTTTCTTTTTTCTATAAGTCACAATGCCTTTTTCTTCACACAAGTTCACTAGGTCTGCCACTGCCATTTTCTTGTATCTTGCTGCAGCCATTTTTGCCAAATAAAAGATAGGATAGGAAAAGAGATTGGGGGGGAACTCTGTGCTACACGTTTAGTCTATATAAATGGTAATGCACCGGTTATCAACCACAGATTTTTGATCTGTTCTGGCAGGTTAATCAAATAACGTTGCCGTTGATGTTCTGAACATACACAAATCCCAAAAAGCTGCCAAACAAATGTCACAGACCGCGAGCCGGTCTGCGGGTGGGGTAAATCGATCAGCGTCAGAAATCCTCTTACACGGTCATTTGTTCATCACGAAGGGTAACCCGCATTCGCAATTTGATGAACTGACTCGCGAAGGGAGCGTTCTGATACCAACCGAATCACTCCACACACATATACAATTCAAAGATCTGCCACCAAGCGAGTTACACAGCCCGCTACTGTAATTTTACTAGGACTTCGAGAACGCTATATTAACCCGTAGCAGTATGCAAGAATCTGGGTCAGATCGTTATGTCTGGGCCGGGTTCTCGCATACGGGTTAATAAATGTGTACTTCTATTAAACACAGGGTAGCGAGTTCAGGAGAATAGGTTTGATTGTGTATGTTCAGCAACAGGTCATAACCGCTAAACGATTTTTAAACGTTTAATAACACAAATGCATTACATACAGTTATATACACCTATTAACATATAAAACACAGAGCTTAAAAATAAAAGGAATAAAACAGAAAGTTCTTACTTAGTTAGCTGAGCAGTCCATTTGAAGCATGAAGAAAATAGTCCAGTTTAAACGTAGGCATTCAGCTTAAAAGTCCTTTGTACACAACATGCGCCCGGTTCTTCCGTGAGCACATGTCTGGACTTCCCTAGTCGATGTAAATTGAAGAACTGGGTGGAGTTCCTTGCAAACGCTTTTTACTGACCAGAGTTTTGGGGTGGTCACTACCTGGAAAGTAGGTGTGTTTGAGGCAGGGTTACCTCATGGCAGTCAGGTTACCACCCACAGACTTGGAGCAAGGAATGTACCAATTATTAATAATTTGTGTAATTCCGCCCCAGATGGGTGCATCGCAGATCCGAGACCATATTCATAAGCAGCATGCGACTCTGTATTAAATGAGACTATACACGCCTAGTCTAACGAATTTGCTCTACGCATGCCGGATAAAGCGGTTTCTCAATTGATTCCTGATAGCTAGAGAATGATAATTCATGTGAGTGATAGAACTGATTTCTGGGTATCAGGAAATGTGTTTGTTGTCTTTCTGTGCCAAACCCATCTTGAATTATTAATAAAGTAAATGTTCCCATTGTGTGAACTATGAGCTTGGAGGGAAATTTTGAATCTCAACCAGTGTGAGCTGGTTTTCCTTTTGGGGAAAGCTGAGCTATGTAACCAAATGGCTTCTCCCCAGGGAAGCTAGCCAAGTGTGAATTCTTTCCTGACCTGAACAGGATGTGGGGGGAAGGTTACTGTACTCAGTAAGAGAGAGAGAAATTGACATCTGTTGTGCATTTACCCAAGACTGACAGGAACTGTGCACGATTATGCGAAAGTCGATGGCGCTAGCGCACGGCTTTTCCGTAATGTTCGTCACAGGTATGGCTCTGTAGTCCAGGACTGGGTCCCCTTTGCTAAATTCTAACTTGCATGCATATTCATGTTCAATTTCTCTTTCAACTGCAGTTACATAGTTACATAGTTAGTTTGGTTGAAAAAAGACATTCATCCATCAAGTCCAACCAGGAAAAAAAAAAAAAAAACACCATCCTGAACCTGCACATATCCCAGTTGATCCAGGGGAGGCAAAAAACCTTACAAGGCTTGGGCCAATTAGCCTTAAAAGGGAAAATTCCTTCCTAACTCTAGATGGCAGTCAGATAAATCCCTGGATCAACGCTTCCAGGAATTACCTAAAAATTATAGCTGTGGATGCCCTTCAATGCAAGAAAAGCATTCAAGCCCTCTTTAAATGCAGATATAGAGTTTGCCATAACTACTTTCTGAGGTAAGATGTTCCAGATTTTAACCACTCTCACTGTGAAGGACCCCTTTCTAAATAGATGGCAAAAACGTTTTTCCTCCACCCGCAAATCATATCCCCTTATCCGTCATACAACCCTAGGGACAAAAAGCTCATCTGCTAAGCTTTTGTATTGCCCTCTAATGCACTTATACATGTTAATCAGGTCACCTCTCAGTCGCCTTTTTTCCAAGCTAAATAAGCCCAGTTTGTCCAACCTTACTTGGTAAGTGAGATCTTCCATCCCTCTGATTAATTTAGTTGCCCGTCTTTGTACCTGTTCCAGAAGGTCAATGTCCTTTCTATAGTGTGATGCCCCAAACTGTATTCCATACTCCAGATGTGGCCTCACAAGTGATTTAAACAGAGGTAGTAATATACAAGCACCTTGAGACATTATTTCCCTTTTTATGCATCCCAGAATTTGATTTGCTTTAGCTACCGCTGCTTGGCAAGTTGGCATTGTGTACAATTACCTAACTTGTTATCGACCAGTATTCCTAAATACTTCTCCAAGTCAGAAGCCTTTGCAAAGTCCAAGTACACTACATCTATAGCTTTCCCAAGATCTACATTTTCATTCACCACTTCATAAAAGCTGAGCATGTTGGTGAGACAGAACCTGTCTTTAGTAAAACCATGCTGTCGAACTGAAATAACATTATTCTGTGCTACATAATTTTGAAGAGCATCCAGTAGGATACCTTCAAACAGTTTACACAGAACTGATGTTAAGCTTACTGGTCTATACAGATGGCCCGAACGGTTCGACCGCGAACCGATTTGCGCAAACTTAGGTGGTTCGCGTTCGCGGTGAACCGCGAACTATATGCGAGTTCGATCCACTCCCTATACTACATCATTAGGGTCAACTTTGACCCTCTACATCACAGTCAGCAGACACAGGGTATGTAATCAGGCTACACTCCCTCCTGGAGCCCCCCCCCCCCCCCTTATAAAAGGCAAACAGCGTCAGCCTTTTCACTCACTCGTGTGGCTGCAGTAATTAGGGAAGGGAGAGAATCTGCTGTAGGTACACAGGGAAAGCTTAGTTAGGCTCTTGTTAGGCTTGTTAGCTTGCCCCTTGCTGATACTTATTGCTAAAAAGCACCCCTCAACAGCTCTTTTGAGAGCTAATGTTGTTCTTGTGATCTAATTTTTTTTTTGTGTGTGTGTGTCCCACAGACACTTGTGTTGCATATACAGCCCTGTCAGTCAGTCGCAGCTGGACCTTGGCTCCTTGGTAATTCCTACTGTGCCACTGCCAGGCCCAGCACATTCAGTGACTACCTGTGTGTGTGACAGCTGCACATTTGTAATACCAATCACTGCATACCTATACTGTTCAGTGCACCCACTTACATGAGTCCACGCAGTGTTATATACCACCAGTCACTGCACCTGTTCACGGTACCTGTGTGTGTGACAGCTGCACATTTGTAATACTAATCACTGCATACCTACCTGTTCAGTGCACTTACCTACATGAGCGCACGCAGTGTTATATTATATACCAGTCACTGCACCTGTTCACGGTACCTGTGTGTGTGACAGCTGCACATTTGTAATACCAATTACTGCATATCTACCTGTTCAGTGCACCTACCTACATGAGCGCACGCAGTGTTATATACCACCAGTCAATGCACCTGTTCACGGTACCTGTGTTTGTGACAGCTGCACATTTGTAATACCAATCACTGCATACCTACCTGTTCAGTGCACCTACATACGTGAGCGCATGCAGTGTTATATACCACCAGTCACTGCACCTGTTCACGGTACCTGTGTGTGCGGACAGCTGCACATTTGTAACACCAATCACTGGATACCTACCTGTTCAGTGCATCTACCTAGGTGAGCGCAAGCAGTGTTATATCATATACCAGTCACTGCACCTGTTCACGGTACCTGTGTGTGTGACAGCTGCACATTTGTAATACTAGTCACTGCATAATTGTTCACAGTACCTGTATGACCGCACGCTGTTTAATATACCAGTCCGGGCATACCTGTTAACTGCACCTGTGTGACAGCTGTAGATTAAATGGAAGTCCGCACCACCTCCTTAGGATAAATCTTGTTTATTAGTATCAAAAATACATTAAAAAGAACCAACAGGCAAGACAGTCCGCTGTTTCGGGCTCCTGCCCTTCTTCATGTTGCCAGGTTCTGAATACATGTTCAAACACACCACATATATATACATCAGAGTAACCAATCAGATTCAGTATTCCAAAAGGAGGACCTGATGGGGAACTGCTCATTTAAATACAAAACCACTCCTCCCCATATATCTCTATGGGGCACTAATATCCTCCTAATAATACATTAAACATATAAGTTACAGATTACACTTTTACTCCATATAGGATAAATGTATCCACAGGCAATATCCCCATTCATCATGGAGTTCTCCTGGCTATAGATCACATTTACAACATTCAAACAGTATATCGTTGGTTTGTAAACAAACAAACCCCCATGGTCATAGCCCAATCAAAACGCTATATGTGTACGCATCACGATCTAAGATACGCCTATATCACGTGACCACTCATGCCGACCAATCAAAAGAGATACGCGTCATATGACGCATATGACGCATATGACGCGGCCAGACGTACGCATAGCCAAACATGCCGACCAATAGGATCAGCCTCATAATGTTAATGGCCATGCGGACGCGCAAAAGCGCCCGAAAAATGCCAAACAAAAGTACGCATTGTTATTACAACCATGCGGACGCGTCTAAATCACAATAAGATATTAAATAAAGGCACGAATGAGTGTCAAATGACGCGGCCAAACATACGCATAGTCAAATAATGTTAGTGGCCATGTGAACGCGCAAAAAACGCGACCAAACATACGCATAGCCAAATAGTAGTAATGGCCATGCGAACGTAAAAAAACGCCTATCAAATGCCGAACAAAAATACGTAATGTTAGTATAGTCATGCAAACGCACCAAAAACGCCGGTCAAATGTTTAATAAAGGCAAAAAAACACCCCAAGCGAAAAAATCGCTATATCAAAAGGAAAAATGTGTGACAAATTTAAAATCCAAAATAGCAAATGTGATAATATATAGCCAGAAGGACACACATGATTCTATAGATCTATATTGATAGTTATACTCTGACAATTTTTTAAATTGATAGTTATACTCTGACAGTTTTTTAAATTAATATAACCAAGATTCCTAAGTGAACTACTATACATACATATATACAACAAGAGCAAACCAACTACCAATCAAGGCGTAAATCATAGTCCCTATTTAATCCTGAATTAATCGTATCTAATTCCCTAATCCACCTAGACTCCATCTTTAAAAGTTTGGACAGCCTATCGCCACCTTTTTTATCTGAGGGGACACTACCAATGATGCATACTTTGAGTTGACTTACATTGTGTCTAAAAGAAGTGAAATGTTCAGACACAGCTTGATCCCTATTGTGATTACGTATGGCAGACTTGTGCGATGCCAGTCTGTCTTTAAGTCTTTGGGTCGTTTGGCCCACATAACATTTGCCACAAGGGCATTTAAGTAAATAGACTACCCAACTGGAATCGCACGAATATCTGCCATGTATCTTATATTTCTTTCCACTGGTAGGATGTGAAATAGTGTCCCCCCGAATGAGGCTATTGCAAATGTGGCAATTTAAACAAGGAAAAGTACCACAACGTCCCCTATAAACAGATTGATTAGCAATATCTGAATGTACAAGTTTGCTGCGAAGGGAAGGAGATCTTTTATAGCAAAACATAGGTGGCCGTTTAAATTCAGGTATATATGGCAATGAATCACCTAAAATTCTCCAATTGCGTTTAACACATTTTTCAACCTGATGGCTAATGGTATTGTAAGTGGATACAAGCATAACTCTATCCATTTTGGAATTTTTAGAATTCTTAAACTTTTTATTATTATTAGTCATGTGTTGTTTCTGTAGTTGTTCATTAAGTATTTTAGCCGGATAGCCCCTCTGTCTGAACCTTCCCACCATCTCAGCAAGTCTTGTATCCTGATTGTCTTTCTCACTGACAATTCTATTTATACGTTGAAACTGTCCTCCCGGCCACCTATGTTTTGCTATAAAAGATCTCCTTCCCTTCGCAGCAAACTTGTACATTCAGATATTGCTAATCAATCTGTTTATAGGGGACGTTGTGGTACTTTTCCTTGTTTAAATTGCCACATTTGCAATAGCCTCATTCGGGGGGACACTATTTCACATCCTACCAGTGGAAAGAAATATAAGATACATGGCAGATATTCGTGCGATTCCAGTTGGGTAGTCTATTTACTTAAATGCCCTTGTGGCAAATGTTATGTGGGCCAAACGACCCAAAGACTTAAAGACAGACTGGCATCGCACAAGTCTGCCATACGTAATCACAATAGGGATCAAGCTGTGTCTGAACATTTCACTTCTTTTAGACACAATGTAAGTCAACTCAAAGTATGCATCATTGGTAGTGTCCCCTCAGATAAAAAAGGTGGCGATAGGCTGTCCAAACTTTTAAAGATGGAGTCTAGGTGGATTAGGGAATTAGATACGATTAATTCAGGATTAAATAGGGACTATGATTTACGCCTTGATTGGTAGTTGGTTTGCTCTTGTTGTATATATGTATGTATAGTAGTTCACTTAGGAATCTTGGTTATATTAATTTAAAAAACTGTCAGAGTATAACTATCAATTTAAAAAATTGTCAGAGTATAACTATCAATATAGATCTATAGAATCATGTGTGTCCTTCTGGCTATATATTATCATATTTGCTATTTTGGATTTTAAATTTGTCACACATTTTTCCTTTTGATATAGCGATTTTTTCGCTTGGGGTGTTTTTTTGCCTTTATTAAACATTTGACCGGCGTTTTTGGTGCGTTTGCATGACTATACTAACATTACGTATTTTTGTTCGGCATTTGATAGGCGTTTTTTTACGTTCGCATGGCCATTAATACTATTTGGCTATGCGTATGTTTGGTCGCGTTTTTTGCGCGTTCACATGGCCACTAACATTATTTGACTATGCGTATGTTTGGCCGCGTCATTTGACACTCATTCGTGCCTTTATTTAATATCTTATTGTGATTTAGACGCGTCCGCATGGTTGTAATAACAATGCGTACTTTTGTTTGGCATTTTTCGGGCGCTTTTGCGCGTCCGCATGGCCATTAACATTATGAGGCTGATCCTATTGGTCGGCATGTTTGGCTATGCGTACGTCTGGCCGCGTCATATGCATCATATGCGTCATATGACGCGTATCTCTTTTGATTGGTCGGCATGAGTGGTCACGTGATATAGGCGTATCTTAGATCGTGATGCGTACACATATAGCGTTTTGATTGGGCTATGACCATGGGGGTTTGTTTGTTTACAAACCAACGATATACTGTTTGAATGTTGTAAATGTGATCTATAGCCAGGAGAACTCCATGATGAATGGGGATATTGCCTGTGGATACATTTATCCTATATGGAGTAAAAGTGTAATCTGTAACTTATATGTTTAATGTATTATTAGGAGGATATTAGTGCCCCATAGAGATATATGGGGAGGAGTGGTTTTGTATTTAAATGAGCAGTTCCCCATCAGGTCCTCCTTTTGAAATACTGAATCTGATTGGTTACTCTGATGTATATATATGTGGTGTGTTTGAACATGTATTCAGAACCTGGCAACATGAAGAAGGGCAGGAGCCCGAAACAGCGGACTGTCTTGCCTGTTGGTTCTTTTTAATGTATTTTTGATACTAATAAACAAGATTTATCCTAAGGAGGTGGTGCGGACTTCCATTTGATCTATTGCTACTATTCTCTGTGGTATCCGGAGACAAGCCCTGCATACCTCACCCCCTGTCTTGGGACTAAGGGTGGAGTGCCAGAAGAGTGCGATTGGCTCTTTCTTACGTTTACTGGTTCTTGTGATACCTACCAAACTTGCACCATGGCAACAGGTGAACATCATAAAGAAGATAATGTCTTCACGTATACACATGAGCAGATCGACAAGATCCTGTCTTTGGCTGATGGCGGATCAAGTATATTGAACAAATCTGACACGAAGCTTATTAAACAGGATCTTGAAGCATCTAAGAAAACATGGACTTCATTGAATTTACATGCAAAGATCCTGGCCGAGTACCACCGGACGGGTATTATTCCCCGATCGAATCGATCCCAAGTGGCGCCATTTCTTTTCTCGGATGAAGTTGACTTCACCTCAGTCTGGGCTAAGATCTGGAACAAAGCTTCCTTCGACTCAATGGTACATATGATAGCAAGAATACATCAAGAATTGCCGAGGTTGGAGATCAAAATGAGTGGCCTGGAAAGTGATCTTAAAATGGCCCTCTCAGATGATGAATTCCAACAATACCTAGAGAGTCTGGACGCTAAAATAAAGAAATTCTCAGATAGCCTAGAGGAGACAAAGAGATCCAAGTACAAACGGGATCAGAATGATTATTTACATGGCTATGTGTACAGCTGGCAGAGACGCGTCCCAAGTGGAAAGAAACCCTTTAACAGTCATCTATCTAAAGGGAGAGGATGCGGATTTAAAAAAAGTGGCAATAAACAGAAGAAAAATAATAATCGTTCTGGCGATGAGAGTTCTATGATTTTTTGTCCTCACGGGATCCGACACCCGAGAGAGGAAGAGGAGAGGTAGACGTGGTGGCAGGAAACACAAACGTCGGAACCTTGAAACAGAGGAGTCCAATTCAACTGAGGAGAAGATAGGTGATGTGTCTCTTGTTGTTAATATCTCATCATATACTTTATCTAATGTTGAAAAACAGATCCTTGAATATGGATTGTCATTTTGCCCAACTCATGGTCCAGATTTTTTCTCGTTGGACATTGAACTTAATCGTTTTTTTCGAACCTTGAAACTTAAGAATTTTTTTGGGACTCCCCGACCTGATTCTGTCTTTAGGTTTACAGCACCCTCTGATGAGAATAGCCTTTCTCTTAAAGAAGTTGGCCTTCGTAATAAAAGTGCATTTACACCAAGTAGTCATCCGGCCATTGATCTGTTTATTAAACGGGTTACTAATGATTTGAAGAAAGTAGAGAAATCCACTAAGAGGGGTGAATATCTAGTTAAACATAATTTGACTTCAGAAGAGAGGAAAGCATTGAGAGGTTTGGAAGCCAACCCTGAAATCATTATACGCCCAGCGGACAAGGGGGGAGCAGTGGTCATTATGGACAGGGACTATTATATTAAAGAAATTATGGATCAATTATCTGATCATAATGTATATAGGAAATTAGATGGTAATCCGATTTTGTCAATTATGGAGAAGGTTGAGAATTTGGTGAATGGAGCCCAGAATAATGGCCTCATTGGTGATGATGTTTCTCACTTTCTCATTAATCGGCATCCATCTACTCCATTGTTGTACACATTGCCCAAGATCCATAAGAATCCACTGTTCCCCCCTGGTCGTCCGATAGTGGCAGCCACTGATTCTATCTTTTCACCTATGGCGAGATTTTTAGATCGTATTCTCCAGCCTTATGTTAATTGTTTACCGTCCTATGTTAGAGACACTGGTTATTTTTTAAGTGAGATTGGCAAGATCAATGATGTCGGTGATGATTGGCTGCTTGTTACGCTTGATGTTGAGAGCCTCTACACCTCCATCCCTCATGATGGAGGTGTAGAGGCGATCGAACATTATCTTTTTGTATATTCTGATTATGATGGTGCCCAGAGATCATTTTTGGTAAATATGTTGAACATTATCTTAAGGGAGAATTATTTTTTGTTTAATGACAGTTTTTATTTACAATGCAGGGGTACAGCCATGGGGTCGAGTGTGGCCCCTGTGTATGCCAATATTTTTATGGGCCTCTACGAAGAGGCCCTGGTGTATACCTCTCCATTGTTTTCTCGACATGCACGGTGTTGGTTTCGCTACATCGATGATGTCTTTTGTTTGTGGGTGGGGCCACACTCGACCCTTTTGGAATTTATTGATTCACTGCATGAGAGATGTCATGAGATCAAATCAACTGCCAGCTATGATCTTGAGGGCATTGCGTACTTGGATACTATGATATACAAGAGAGATGGTAAATTGCTTGCTGACTTGTACAGGAAGCAAACAGACCGTAATGCTATTTTGCACTTCAGCAGCTTCCATCCCAGACATATGATTAATAACATCCCGGGAGGACAGTTTCAACGTATAAATAGAATTGTCAGTGAGAAAGACAATCAGGATACAAGACTTGCTGAGATGGTGGGAAGGTTCAGACAGAGGGGCTATCCGGCTAAAATACTTAATGAACAACTACAGAAACAACACATGACTAATAATAATAAAAAGTTTAAGAATTCTAAAAATTCCAAAATGGATAGAGTTATGCTTGTATCCACTTACAATACCATTAGCCATCAGGTTGAAAAATGTGTTAAACGCAATTGGAGAATTTTAGGTGATTCATTGCCATATATACCTGAATTTAAACGGCCACCTATGTTTTGCTATAAAAGATCTCCTTCCCTTCGCAGCAAACTTGTACATTCAGATATTGCTAATCAATCTGTTTATAGGGGACGTTGTGGTACTTTTCCTTGTTTAAATTGCCACATTTGCAATAGCCTCATTCGGGGGGACACTATTTCACATCCTACCAGTGGAAAGAAATATAAGATACATGGCAGATATTCGTGCGATTCCAGTTAGGTAGTCTATTTACTTAAATGCCCTTGTGGCAAATGTTATGTGGGCCAAACGACCCAAAGACTTAAAGACAGACTGGCATCGCACAAGTCTGCCATACGTAATCACAATAGGGATCAAGCTGTGTCTGAACATTTCACTTCTTTTAGACACAATGTAAGTCAACTCAAAGTATGCATCATTGGTAGTGTCCCCTCAGATAAAAAAGGTGGCGATAGGCTGTCCAAACTTTTAAAGATGTAGTCTAGGTGGATTAGGGAATTAGATACGATTAATTCAGGATTAAATAGGGACTATGATTTACGCCTTGATTGGTAGTTGGTTTGCTCTTGTTGTATATATGTATGTATAGTAGTTCACTTAGGAATCTTGGTTATATTAATTTAAAAAACTGTCAGAGTATAACTATCAATTTAAAAAATTGTCAGAGTATAACTATCAATATAGATCTATAGAATCATGTGTGTCCTTCTGGCTATATATTATCACATTTGCTATTTTGGATTTTAAATTTGTCACACATTTTTCCTTTTGATATAGCGATTTTTTCGCTTGGGGTGTTTTTTTGCCTTTATTAAACATTTGACCGGCGTTTTTGGTGCGTTTGCATGACTATACTAACATTACGTATTTTTGTTCGGCATTTGATAGGCGTTTTTTTACGTTCGCATGGCCATTACTACTATTTGGCTATGCGTATGTTTTGTCGCGTTTTTTGCGCGTTCACATGGCCACTAACATTATTTGACTATGCGTATGTTTGGCCGCGTTATTTGACACTCATTCGTGCCTTTATTTAATATCTTATTGTGATTTAGACGCGTCCGCATGGTTGTAATAACAATGCGTACTTTTGTTTGGCATTTTTCGGGCGCTTTTGCGCGTCCGCATGGCCATTAACATTATGAGGCTGATCCTATTGGTCGGCATGTTTGGCTATGCGTACGTCTGGCCGCGTCATATGCGTCATATGCGTCATATGACGCGTATCTCTTTTGATTGGTCGGCATGAGTGGTCACGTGATATAGGCGTATCTTAGATCGTGATGCGTACACATATAGCGTTTTGATTGGGCTATGACCATGGGGGTTTGTTTGTTTACAAACCAACGATATACTGTTTGAATGTTGTAAATGTGATCTATAGCCAGGAGAACTCCATGATGAATGGGGATATTGCCTGTGGATACATTTATCCTATATGGAGTAAAAGTGTAATCTGTAACTTATATGTTTAATGTATTATTAGGAGGATATTAGTGCCCCATAGAGATATATGGGGAGGAGTGGTTTTGTATTTAAATGAGCAGTTCCCCATCAGGTCCTCCTTTTGGAATACTGAATCTGATTGGTTACTCTGATGTATATATATGTGGTGTGTTTGAACATGTATTCAGAACCTGGCAACATGAAGAAGGGCAGGAGCCCGAAACAGCGGACTGTCTTGCCTGTTGGTTCTTTTTAATGTATTTTTGATACTAATAAACAAGATTTATCCTAAGGAGGTGGTGCGGACTTCCATTTGATCTATTGCTACTATTCTCTGTGGTATCCGGAGACAAGCCCTGCACACCTCACCCCCTGTCTTGGGACTAAGGGTGGAGTGCCAGAAGAGTGCGATTGGCTCTTTCCTGTGTGACAGCTGCACATTGTATTGTAATACCAGTCACTGCATACCGTTTACTGCACCTGTGTGACTGCGCATTGTATTAGTCAAGTCAGGGCATACCTTTCACTTCATCCCCCCGATATGGACAAAACAGGCAGAGGCAGACCCAGAGGCAGGCCACCCGGCAGGTCTGTTTAAGGTCGTGCTGATGTGATTTCGTGCGGCCCTGGACCGCCCCCCCGTCTGGACAAAACAATAGGCAGAGGCAGACCCAGAGGCAGGCCACCCGGCAGGTCTATTCGAGGTCATGCTGATGTGATTTCGTGCGGCACTGGACCAAAGTATAGTGCTCAGAAGAAGACACGTCCCATCAACTCCCAAGATTGTCAGGACGTGGTTGACTATTTAACACAGAACACCTCATCTTCCGCAGCCACCAGTGCTACTACAAGAACCACATGCGCTGCATTTGACACTTCGCAGGAGTTATTTGGTGGGGAATTCACTAAGTTACAGCCATTATTGTTACAACAAGATGAAGGCGCTAAGCAAGTTACACCACCTCATATGTCTGAGTTAGGTGAAACTATGGACGTAAGGTGTGAGGAGGAGGATGATGAAGTACCTGCTGTTGGTGCAGTTTATGAGGTGTCTGAGGCAAGCTAAGCTGGGGAGGATGATTATCCCTAGCCACGTAGGGATAACTGCCTTATGAAGGCACATGGAGAAAAGGCACAAACTGCAATGGCAAGACCACCTGAGGAAAAGCAGCACACAAAAACAAAGCCACCCTGTCAGGAACCGGCCCGTGGCAAGCCTGCAGATACGGTTCCCGACACCTGGTTTGACCAGATCGAGAGGAGAAGAATCCTTAGTCGAGCTAACTCAAGGCTGTGACCCCTCAGAACACTTCTCACTGCCACCACTAGCTGTTGCTAGACACTTCCACTCTGCTGTCGAGTGATCTGCACGCAATCCGCGTTTTCGTATTCCGGTCAGCTTTGCGCTTTAGGTCGAATACGGGAATGCCACGCACACACACACACACACACAGTACAATCGTACTGTAGCAAGGCACAATCAGGCACTGACTTTGTAACGCACGTTACACTGCAGTCTCATCTAGGCTATGAGCGTTAGCTTAGTACAGCAGAAGTCAAGCTTATTAAATAACGATTTAATATTCCAGAAAAAAGTGGAACAATGCAGAAAATAATATATACAAAAGATCTACAAAAACAAAGTAAAAATTACAAAATAAAATTTACAAAGACACACAAGAAGACAGTTTGCTTAAAATAAAAGGGAAAGAAACGCTACCAGCGTATACAGAGCGTTGTTTGCAGGAGAACGCAGCTTCTGAACAGTAGTCGGGGCAGCTCTAGCATCTTTGCCATCTCCGAGGAGCTACCAGTTGTGAAGGACCTGTGCGGGTTCTTATAGGCCCATTTGGGGCCTGGGGGTACAAGTCCAACCCGCCTCTGAAGGTTTGCACAGAATGTTTGTTATATCCTGTGATATGCAAACTTCCAAGGTTTTTCCTGTCCCACTTTTGATCTTTCAGAGATTTCAAAACACTTCACACACTTCCAGCAGGCTGTCATATGTAAACTTCAAGCGTTCCTGTGTTAGCTTCCAACTGTCCAGACTCATTTAGGCTGGATTGTATAGTGGCTTGTTTACATATACACAAAGTTCAAAGTAATGCAAGATCCAGGACAGAATAGAGGGTCGTTACCCAATTACCTGTATCCCGAGGAACTGAATGCAAATGTAGTGTCATTGACATACAGGCAATCACGGTAGCAGGTCCTGCTCTACTGTTCACAAGCGTTCACCTGCAGATGCAAATGTACTATTCTGGCCTACAGGAGATCCAATTAGCAGCGTCCAACTTCTAGAGGAACTAAATACAGAAGCTCAAAGTAGCAGCTTCCTTCAGCCCTACACATGACACAAAATGAAAAATATGGCTTCTATGTTCTGCATATTACCGTACATATCATCATCATCACATATATCCTCACACCCTTCTCCTCTTCCTCCTTCAGGTGCATCAACTTCAGCCGCTTTCTCCCTTTCACCTTCACAATCACAGCCACCCTCCTCCACTCCGCCTCTCACCTTGAGCGGTTCCTGCTCCTCTGCCCACAGCAGCAGCCAGGTGTCCGTGAGGAAAATCTTTGAGCGGAAGAAGACAATGTCTGCTAGTCACCCCCTTGCCCGGCGTCTGACAGCTGGCTTGGCAGAACTGTTAGCTCGCCAGCTGTTACCATACCAGCTGGTGGACCCTGAGGCCTTCCGAAAATTTGTGGCCATTGGGACACCGCAGTGGAAGATACCAGGCCGCAATTATTTCTTCAAAAAGATGTTACCCAAACTGTACCATGAAGTTGAAAGGCAAGTGGTGTCATCTCTTGCACAAAGCGTTGGGCCAAGGGTCCATCTGACCACGGATGCCTGGTCTGCCAAGTACGGTCAGGGCAGGTACATTACTTACACAGTTAAGGAAGGGTGGGGGGAAAGGCTGCGCATCCCTAAACACATGTTGCAATTGAATGGTTAATCGCACAGGCATATACCGCCTCTGCTTCTCGCTTTAAAAAGAGCTTTATTGCCAGCGGCTCTTTCAATCATGCAAAAAAGTTTCCAACTTTTTGCATGATTGAAAGAGCCGCTGGCAATAAAGCTCTTTTTAAAGCGAGAAGCAGTGCCGGATCTTTATACATCTTTGTTGTGAATGAGCTTGATATCTTTGTTTTCTTGATCCTGAGCACGCTGTGCTGTACATGTGCGGATACCTGGTGGAATCAATGCCTCTTTGTTTTGCAAGCTGTGACATATTTTGAGTGCCGCCGTAGTGCCAGTCGCTATACCCTCCATTGTTACTAGCTGTTTGTATCTTCTCTTTTGACTTGAGCACACGGCATGCAGCGGAGAGACACTTGCAACGATAATGTATCTAACGATAATGAGGATTTAGATCTAGAAGAGGATTTCTCAGATTCCAGTGGAGAAAGTGTAGTAGAAGAAGCTGTGGAAGCCGGAAGGCAGGATGCAGAAAATTTGTTTGACAACCCAGCTGTCTTGACTACGCGGAATAAGGTTGTGGGAGCTAAGGTGGCAGAAATCAAACTAGGGAGGCTGTGTGAAAAAGAAGTTAAGATATTTTGGACAGTAACTACTCTTAAAAAATATAAAAGTAAGAAAATTGTGGCAAGAGGGTTCAGGAAGTATCAGGAACCAGCAGAATACCAAAATGATACCAAGTTCATGGAAAAATGGCGTGAAGCGCATCTGACATACGTAACAACTTTACAAAATATAGTCCTAGAAAGGACCGAAGAGGAGCATACGGGGATCCAGAAAGAAATAAAGGATCTGAAAGAGCAATATAAGGGTCTCGTAGACCAGGAACGCTATAGTGGAACCCTAAAGAAAATCGATAAAAGGCTAGCCCCAATTCAGGAGGAAATAAAGAAAAGGAAATTACAAAAATATCTTAGAGATACCGACGATTTTAAGGCCGGGAAAGAGTTTAATTGGGGTTTTTCCAGACCACGTTTTAGCAGACCTGGAGGTCCGAGACCACAACGTCCTAAGAAAGGTTACTGGACGACAGACACAGAGACCAGTGAAGAAGAGACTGCAAAAGTAATACCCAAAAATAATAAAAAAAGCAATCTTGAAAATAATCAATCAGAATGTGCATCCAATCCAAAGAGTGCCCCTTTAGGGAAAAAACACGCAGAGGAAGGGGCCGTCTCAAAAGGAAAAGGAGGGAGGCAGCTAACTTGGGAGGACAGCCAGAGCAATCCAGCCCAACAGAAATCAAAGAAAAGGAAGTACTACAGAGGGAACAACAAATAGAAATAGTCAACTTGAGCAAAACGCCACTACCGGCAGCATGTGAATCAATATTGAAGAAGGGACTTAACTTTTCGGTTACACAGAAATTCGACTTTTGCCGGTTTAAGGTGGATCTCTATAAGGGAGTGAGAAAGATGAGCATCAAACAATTTTTTCTGAAGAGAGAGACCTTTCTTCAAGCTAAAGCCGAAGAAGCGTCGGTGGGCCCTTTGGGGTTTACGCCAAATGCATCTTGGACAGATGAGGATTTGGGGAATTTAAGGATCTTGGAGGAACTTCTAACAGATAATAGGGAGCATAGTGAACAGACCCCCCAAATAGAAGATCACCTAGAAAGCCAACAAAAATTTATACCTTGTAAGTCAATCAAACCATTCCCGGTGACCCAGGGATCAGCACTTGATATTTTCCAAAGTCTAGTGGAGAAGGACATTAAGGCCCTCACATACACCCAAGCAGATCCTAATTTAAATCAGGATGAAATGAAAGCTCTACAATGGTTTAAGGAAAGACCAGAACTAATAGTCAGAAAAGCTGATAAAGGGGGAGCGATAGTGGTACTCACAGCAGAGCAGTATAACAAAGAAGCTTTACGCCAGCTAAATGACCCAACGACGTATAAAAGAGTAGCAGGGGATCCAACTTTTAAATTTCAAAATGCTATGAGGTCGCTACTGAGAAGGGGGGTGGAGGGGGGCTTTCTGTCCAAGAAGCTAGCAGAGGATCTTTTGCCAGAGTTTCCTAAAAAACCTATCTGGTACCATTTACCAAAGATCCATAAGTCCCGGACCAATCCACCGGGACGTCCCATTGTATCGGGTATTGGTTCCCTCACCGAAAGAATGTCTAGGTGGTTGGACCATCTCCTGAGGCCCTTGCTAGGACGGGTGCAGTCCCACCTCAGAGACACATTGGACGTGCTTGAAAGCATAGAAGATGTGGTCTGGAGAGAAGGGGATGCTTTGGCGACCATAGACGTGGTGAATTTATACAATCGCATACCGCATGATATCGGAGTCCTTGCTGTAAGGACGTTTTTGTCTCAGACTGACAAAGATGAAAATTTCATTGATTATATATGTGAATGCCTCTATTTTGTACTTACGCATAATGCGTTTATGTTCGATGGTAGGTGGTACTGGCAGCTGTCCGGCACAGCTATGGGGACCTCGGTATCATGCACATACGCCAATCTTTTTTTGGCATGGTGGGAGGAGAGGTATGTGTATGGTACCGATGTTCCCCATGGGGGAGGCCTCAGGAGATGGTCCAGATACGTGGATGACGTGCTGGTGTTTTGGTCCGGGACTTATGAGATGTTTATGCAATTCATGGGCTACTTGAATGATGGTAAAGAAAACATGCAATTTACACATGAATTCAGTAAGGACAAGGTAGCCTTCTTAGACCTAGAATTATGCATAGTAGAGAACCAACTAGTAGCAAAAGGCTACAGGAAGCCAGTATCAGGAAATACATTCTTGCATCGGACCAGCTATCATCCATCTCACGTCTTCAAATCACTACCGTATGGCCAGTTTTTGCGCCTGCGTAGGAACAATACCACTTTTGATGATTTCCTTGAACAAGCAATGGACCTTAGAGCAAAGCTATTGGATAGGGGTTATACTCAGACAGAACTAGACCAAGCAATACAAAAAGCTAGCTTGATAGATAGGAAAGATATAGTGAAAAAGAAAAAGAGGAAAGAATCAAATAAAAACATAGGAGAGAGGTTAGTGTTCTCATTTGACTATAATCCAATGGCAGACGCAATAAGGCGCAATATTTTAGAGAAATGGAATATAATAAAACAGGATCCATCCCTAAAAGGTATTTACAAGGAGCCGCCCCTGATAACTTTTAGACGAGCCCCAACCATAGGCGATAAAGTCACCTCCAGTGAGTTCACGATGCCAAGGGAACTTAACTGGCTAGAAAGAGGACAGACCAAAGGTAATTACAGGTGTGGGCATTGCTCAATCTGCCCACAATTAGGCAGAGGGAGAAATGTACGAGTGGGTCCTGTGGACACGAAAGTACAACACTTTTTTACTTGCCAAACAAAGTTCGTGGTTTATATAATATGGTGCCCATGTCACCGGTTTTACATAGGTATGACAACTAGAGAAATGAAAACGAGAGTGTTGGAGCACTTCAGATCTGTAGATTCAGGGAAAGGATGCCCAAGGCTCATAGAGCATGTCAGGATGGCTCATGGAAGCAATGCGAACTGCCTAACCTTTGCTGGCTTAGACCATATGCCAGTGCCACATAGAGGAGGAGACAGAGAACGATTACTCTTAAGAAAGGAATCAAATTAGATCATAAAAACAGATGCGATGGGCCCTTTAGGCCTGAACGAAAATATAGAAAAGGCATGTTTCCTGGATCCTTAGAGTATGGTTTAGCTTTAAAAATTGAGAGTATAGAGTAGGTCCATTTATATGTCTTTACTATAGGAAGTGTGTTGTTTTTAGGATGGGGGCGATCTCTGCGCATCGGGAGTGCCATAATGGGGCTGATTGGGACGTGGGTCTCCGACTTGCTTTAATACGTTAATCAGTAGAAAATATTCTCTTAAATGAATTCTTGTTAACGGGGGGGGGGGCCACTGCCCAGTCTTAGCTCCATGAAGCCCTCAACAATTTTTTGTGGGGAGCTTTTTGCATCTCTTGATGTGCAGATATATTCCCCTATATATTTTACCTTTTTAAATTGTTAATACACCAGCCCATACCCGTTTGTGCTGCTACCTTGTGGCCATGCAGCAGATTGCTAGATCCGACTTGTAAATGGCAATCTTAAGCATGGTTTGCATACTCCCATCGATGTTCATACGCTTGCATGCGTGCATCGATGTTTGTATGCGTAATTACGTAAGCATGAAACGACGCAGGGGAGCTCCGGTAATGTGCGCATTCTCCATTGACGTCATTACGCTTCCATGCGTACGTTAGTGGGAGCATGCGTACTTTTGTACGCGTAGAAGCGACGACGCGACCCGGAAATGATTCCTCATACAGTATTTAACCCGGAAACGGACAGTCGTGAATTGCCACACTGCCTCTGAAGACGCTACTGAAGCGAAACGGACGTTAGGCGGGCCGTTCTTACCACCATGCCCCACAGCCTTTACTAACCACAACGGGTATGTGCACCTTGCATGTTTTTACCGCATAATTTACCTTGTTGGAAACTTGTTGGAAACTTTTTTGCATGATTGAAAGAGCCGCTGGCAATAAAGCTCTTTTTAAAGCGAGAAGCAGTGCCGGATCTTTATACATCTTTGTTGTGAATGAGCTTGATATCTTTGTTTTCTTGATCCTGAGCACGCTGTGCTGTACATGTGCGGATACCTGGTGGAATCAATGCCTCTTTGTTTTGCAAGCTGTGACATATTTTGAGTGCCGCCGTAGTGCCAGTCGCTATACCCTCCATTGTTACTATATACCGCCTCTGCCGGACTGAAAAATGCATGCCCTGCATCCAAGACAAGTGCTAACATTTATTAAACTAGGAGGAACTTTAGCTTCCAATATAGTTTGCATGCAAAGTATATTATACTAGACACTTGCGCCACGGTGAGGCAAACCTCTGGGCAAGTGACCTAACCTAAATTTAAAATCTTGGGAGCAGCTAAGCAAAAAAATGTGTAACTTACATTTGGTTGAACAGCGAGGAGAACACCAGCGCATACCACTAAGGCTGCATCTGAAATGACCACCAGCTCAGTGTGAAGCACCTAAATAGATTTTCTGCACACTTCACAATCAATTCAGATGCATTACTTACACAGCCCATTGGGTCAACCTGGTTACCGCTGGCAAGCAGGGAGTACATGGCTGTGCAGCGGACCTAGTTGTGACACCTCACCGGCTTGCAGGCAGGTCTGCTGCCACCTCCTCTCCTTCTCCTCCTCCTACTCCTCCTTCTACATCCTCTTTGCTGTCGTCGTCCTCCTCCTCCTTGGCTGAGTGGCAGTTCAACTCTACTGGTGCTGCGATCTCCTCTCCAGCTACATAGCCCCAGCTCCCCAGGGCCTATGCTGCATGCCAGGTACGACGGTGTGACGCCATCTTAGACATGTCTTGCCTCAAAGAGGAGAGTCACACTGGAGCAGCTCTCCTGGCTGCTCTTAACAAACAGGTGGATCAGTGGCTGACCCCGCACTAACTGGAGATCGGCAACGTGGTGTGTGACAACGGCAGCAATCTCATTTCGGCTTTGAATTTGGGAAAGTTGACACATGTACCCTGCATGGCACATGTGCTGAATCTAACAATTCAGAGATTTGTGTGTAAGTACCCAGGCTTACCGGATGTCCTGAAGCAGTCCAGGATGTTGTGTGGGCATTTCAGGCGGTCTTACATGGCCATGGCACACTTGGTCGATATTCAGCGGAGAAAGAACTTGCCGGTGAGACGCTTGATTTGCGATCGCCCGACTCGCTGGAGTTCAACCCTCCTTATGTTTAACCGCCTGCTACAACAGGAGAAAGCCGTCAACCAGTATCTCTACAACTACAGTAGAAGGACACACTCTGGGGAGATGGGGATGTTCTGGCTGAAGTACTGGACACTCATGTGAAATGCCTGCAGGCTCATGTGGCCGTTTGAGGAGGAGACAAACCTGGTGAGTCGCAGTGAAGGCGCCAGCAGCGACTTGATCCCATATGCTTTCTTCCTGGAGTGTGCCATGCGTAGAGTGGTGGATCAAGCTGTGGAGGAGCATGAACAGGAACAGTTACAGGAACAGGAGGAAGAGTTGTGGGATCAATTCTCAGAACCAGATGTTTCCTCAACACCTGCGGCAGCACAGAGGAGGTGGGAGGAGGAGGAGGAGGAGGAAGAGCTGTGTGGGGAAGAGGAGTCAGATGATGAGGAAGGTGGGGTTTTTTTTGGAGGAGGAGGTGGAAGAACAACCGCAGCAGGCGTCGCAGGGGGCTTGTGCTGCTCACCTTTCTCGTGGTATTGTTTGTGGCTGGGGGAGGAGAAGAAATTACCTGACATCACTGAGGAAGAGCAAGAGGAGATGGCTAGTAGGTCGGCATCCAACTTTGTGCACATGGGGTCTTTCATGCTCTCCAGCCTGTTGAGGGACCCCTGTATAAAAAAACTCAAGGGGAATGAACTGTACTGGGTGGCCACGCTACTAGACCCTCGGTATAAGCACAAAGTGGTGGAGATGTTTCCAAATCACCAGAAGGCAGAAAGGATACAGCACTTGCAGAACAAGCTGGCAACTATGCTTTACAGTGCGTTTAAAGGTGATGTCAGAGCACAACAGAATAAAGGTACCACTGCCAGTAATCCTTCTCCCATGTCCACGCAGGCAAGGACAGGGCGCTCTAGCGATCTCATGGTGATGTCGGACATGCGGACATTCTTTAGTCCAACGTCTCGCCTTAGCCCTTCCGGATCCACCCTCCACCAACACCTCGACCGGCAGGTAGCCGGACTACCTGGCCTTAAGTGTGGATGTAAACACTGTGAGCAGCGATGAACCCCTGAACTACTGGGTGCGCAGGCTTCACCTGTGGCCAGAGCTGTCACAATTTGCCATCCAACTTCTGTCTTGCCCTGCCTCAAGCGTCCTGTCAGAAAGGACCTTCAGCACAGCTGGAGGCATTGTCACTGAGAAGAGAAGTCGCCTAGGTCACAAAAGTGTTCAGTACCTCCCCTTTATCAAAATGAATGATGTATGGATCCCAGAGGGCTACTGCCCGCCCAAAGACTAAGTCAGTCACCACACACAGCATCTCTGCCTGCATGCCGTGTGACTGCCCTCCCCAAGACTAAGTTGCTCCCCACACAGCATCTCTGCTTGCAGGCTGCTTGACTGCCTTCTTTACCACCACCAACAGGGTCCAGGACTCCAGGCGGATTCCTGAATTTTAAAGGCCGCTGCTAGCAGCGGCCGCTATAATAATTTTTCTGGTGCGTGTACATGCCTGCCTAATTTTTCTGGCTGGGGGCACACCCAAGATAATAAGGTTGTTGCTTCATTGTGGACAGACCAAATTCGATCAGCTGGACAGTCACTGTTGTTCTGTCATTGAGCTATGTCAGCCCGGTGACCATATGGGCTTGAAAACTGCTATCGCCTGCACTCTGGCCATGGTGTGCACCAGTCCAGCATGGCCGTCATTACACAAACAGCTGTTTGCAGTGCGTTACACAGTGAGTTTGGTCTGTCAGTGTGAAGCAGTACACTAATTACACACATGCAAGAGGTTTTAAAGCACTTAATACTGGGCATAGACGGTTCGTTTATGCGCCAGTATCGAGCCAGCGCGTCACCGCTCATCCACACGTGCACGTGGATGATCCCTGCTCGACCCTGTGGGCATTACCTTATCAGCGTTTCATTTCAACCCTTGTCCGCCAGCGGGGATCGAGCGCGGTATCGACCCGCCACGGTGATCGGACAGGTTGAATATTATTATTCGAGCTATCAGCGGCTCGATTGATAATATAAAACGAACCGTCTATGCCCAGCATTAGGCCTCCAATTTAGCATGCAATGGGATTTCTGCCCTTAAAGGGACACTTAAGTCTGTGGAAAAAAAATGAGTTTTACTCACCTGGGGCTTCCAGCAGCCCCCTGCAGCTGTATTGTGCCCACGCAGACTCCATCCAATGCTCCTGGCCCCGCCGGCAGCCACTTCCGGTTTCGGCGTCAGGAGCTGACAGGCAGGGAATGCGAGTGATTCTTCGCGTTCCTAGCCACAATATCGCCCTCTATGCTGCTATAGCATAGAGTATATATCATATAGCGGCATAGAGGGTGCTATTGTGGCTGGGAACGTGAAGAATCACTCGTGTACCCTGCCTTTTCCACAGACTTAAGTGTCCCTTTAAAACACTGCTGTGCGTCAAATCCAGATTTTTCCCCGGGACTTTTGGAGTGTATCCCACTCTGCCATGCAAAAACTCAGGTGTTAGACCCCTTGAAACATCTTTTCCATCACTTTTGTGGCCAGCATAAATGTTTGTAGTTTTCAAAGTTCGCCTCCCCATTGAAGTCTATTGCGGTTCGCAAAAGTTCACGCAAACCGAACTTTTGCGGAGGTTCGCGTTTGAGGTTTGTGAACCGAAAAAATGGGAGTTTCGAGCCATCTCTACTGGTTTCCTGGCTTTGATTTTTTTCCCTTCTTAAATAAGGGGAAAACATTAGCTGTACACCAGTCATAAGGAACTGACCCACTTGAAAGAGAACCACAGAAAATAAGATAAAGTGGCTTATCGATAACTGAACTCAACTCCTTTAATACCCGGAGGTGGATGCCATCTGGGCTAGGTGCCTTGTCTATCTTAATCTTATTTAATCGTTCCTGTAAATGCACAAAGTAAAAGTGATCGATACTACTGTTAACTAGTTCAATGGCTACAAATTTTGAACATGCAGAGTCAATTTATTCACATATGCAAAAGTATGCACATTCTGAAAATGTATGTAAGCATAAATAGGGACAGTAATGACATAAAGTACAATGTAAAACCTTATTCAGGATACCCATCATCCTGGTTTCAGTATCGTAAACACTTCCTATATATTTATTATATTGCTGTATATTGCTATGTAGCCCTGCTTTCCCAGCGATATCACAGTCTAGGCTGTAAGCTATGCTAAGTTTTCCTCCCAGAGCATCCTGGGAGACCAGGTATTATTTCTACTGTCTTTGGAACTCTCAAAGAAACATTCCGTCACCACTTGTAATATATTTCAGAATGTAATTCAGGGTATGGAAAGGATTTACAATGGGCAAACACTGAGTAAATAATTCATAAATGAGTACTGTAAAAAAAAAGTCAATTTTATTAATGTTATTATTTTTAGTAATGTTCCTTTTAAGTGAGCTTAAAACTTACCTCAGACAAAATTTTGTTTAAATCACACGTTGGAAGTTTAAGATCTGCAATCTCCTGAGGATGTGTTTCATTGAAATACGTAAGCATGTCATAATAGTTGTCTGTAGTTATATTACCTTCTGGCCAGTCAAAGGTGTTTGAGAGTGTCAAAATGTTACTGAAACAAAAATATTTCCTATAAGTAATGCAAGTACCGCAATTTTCATATTTGACACAATTCTAAAAAGAAATAAAAAGGAGCACAAGAGCACTTTGAGGGCTTATTTACACTGCAGACGTTTTCGGCTTTTTTTCGCCCACATGCGGTTTTTAAAAATGCCCTCCGACCGCGTGGACAATGAATGTCTATGAGAAGGTCCATATCAGAGTGTGTCGTGCACAGTCCGTTCAGTAAAGCAGTGCGTGTACCATTTTTGAGGCGATTCCGCCTAATGGAAAGTATAGGAGCAACGCAAAACGCTCACAAAATCGCTTTGTGTAGCGATTGCGTTTGAGTTTTTAACAATAAATACATTGTATTTATTATTTTCCGGGTCAAAGAGTTCACTTCCTGACTTGCATCAGGGAGTGAATTACAAAACCGCTCGGAAAAAAACGATTAGAAAACCGCTAAGCACAAAAAAAACGAATTGCCCACCCAATCACCGAAAAAAAAAGACGCCCAATGCGCATAGACACGCGAGCCGAACACAATATGAACAATGCCTAAAGGGAAATTCCTCTGTGTTTTCATTTAGGCTTTCTACATTGCAAGATTTAAATGTCAAACATTTCTAGACTAATTACTTTGTTTCTATCCTGTATAATGAAACCCCTGTCCCCGCGTCCTCCTGTATCACTGCGTCCGGTCCTGACAGTTGGCTGTCCGTAAACCTGATTGCATTGTGGGAAATAACAACTTTTTCCAACTGCCAAGCTAGCAGTATCTCCCTCTGTGCATAGAACTCTCATTAATGAACATATAAATATGTCACCACCAGTGATACATTGCAGAATGTAAATTAGGGAGAGGAAATATTTTACAATGGGCAAACACTGACAAAATCATATATAATAAAACCCCTGTCCCTGCATCCGTGCATCCATTGTGCGTAGCATGCATGTGTGGCACCTGGGCGGAGTTCTGACAGTAGTGGGGGACTGGCACGTGAGGGTCATGTCTGTGCGCATTTGTGTGTGTGTGTGGGGGCGGGGGGCGGTTGTGGCCTAGCTTTGACTTTTACACACAGGCCTTTTTACTGGTGTGCATATAAAACATAAAGCATTCCACAGTGTGTCTAACAAGAGGTAATCAATGAGTTGCAGATTTTTCTGACTTGATGCAAATTTTGTAGTAATTTGTATGCCTTGCATCCAAATCATCTGGCACTGCACGTGACTAGTCCATTTTCAAGCTACATAGAAATTGCTGGAAAAAAAAATCTCATGTTTTCATCAACAGAATCTGGTGGATATGCATGTGAGAGTTGGCTGCCAGGCAATGGATGAGACCAGGTTTTGGAAATGAGTGACAAAGCCTCATGCTCTGTGCAATTAACTGATCCTACAGCATGGTGGGTATTTCTGGGCAGTCTCATAGCAACTGTACTCCTAACAAAATACACAGAATGATAAGGCTGCAAAGATGTGTTATTTGAACTTCCTGTCAGTTTTTAAAAGTCTTAGTTAACTGTAGATTGGAATCATAAGATTGTTTGTAAATACATCATGGACCATGCAGGCTGGTAAGTGCCCTCCCTACTTAACCAGCCGGGCGGTATGGACGAGCTCAGCTCGTCCATCACCGCCGGAGGCTGCCGCTCAGGCCCTGCTGGGCCGATTTTCATCAAATAAAAAGCAGCACACGCAGCCGGCACTTTGCCAGCCGCGTGTGCTGCCTGATCGCCGCCGCTCTGCGGCGATCCGCCGCGAGCAGCGGCGAAAGAGGGTCCCCCCAGCCGCCTGAGCCCTGCGCAGCCGGAACAAATAGTTCCGGCCAGCGCTAAGGGCTGGATCGGAGGCGGCTGACGTCAGGACGTCGGCTGACGTCCATGACGTCACTCCGCTCGTCGCCATGGCGACGAAGTAAACAAAACACGGAAGGCCGCTCATTGCGGCCTTCCGTGTCACTTTTGGCCGCCGGAGGCGATCAGAAGAACGCCTCCGGAGCGCCCTCTAGTGGGCTTTCATGCAGCCAACTTTCAGTTGGCTGCATGAAATAGTTTTTTTTTAATTAAAAAAAAACCCTCCCGCAGCCACCCTGGCGATCTTAATAGAACGCCAGGGTGGTTAATGGACCATGCAGGCTGGTATAGCTCAAAGTGTGGAGCCCCACACTGTCCAAGCTCCACATTCTTGCTATGACAGGCTGCATGAGTGACAAGGGGTTAAAAAGGCTTTGGCGGGGGATCCCCATACTCATTTCTCTTTTATTCCTCACATTCACTCCTTAACCAGCTCCTGTCATCTACATCTCAAAAACATGTTCTTATAATATGTTGTCTGGACTATTGAAACCACTCCAATCTGTATTGAACTCAGCTGCTCATCTCATTCATCTTTCTTCTCACTCTTCCTCTGCTGCTCCTCTCTGTCAAGCTCTTCATTGACTAACAATCAACCAGAGGATCCAGTTCAGGCTCTTATGCTGGGAATACGCCATGCGTTTTTCCAGCAGATAGATGGTTTTACCGCTTGATGGAAAAAGATAAGAAAAATGAGTGGAAGATAAGAGAATCGTGTGGAGAATCGAGCGGCAAAATCGATCGAGTGGAGAATCTAGCGGAAAAAACGCATCATGTAGTCCCAGCATTAGCCCTAACCTACACAACACTCAACAATCTCTTTCCCCTGCACATCTCCTTACTTGTTTCCAGATACCAACCCAATTGCAATCTCAGATCTACACATGGCCTTCTTTTATCCTCCCGTAGAATTACCTCCTCGCCAAGTTGCACTCCTTACTAGATAACATAAAATCACACTGCCTCTAGGTATGACTATTGTATACTACCCCTCCTATAGTTTACCCCTATTCCTTTAGATTGTAAGCTCACACTTTTATGTCTTGGAATTTGTTAATCATGTTACTTTTGTCACTGCAGTTACCAATTCTGTATTATGTACCAATTCTGTATTTTGTATATTGGTGTATACCATTGTCTGTATTATTATGTACCCCATGTTTGTTTCTTACTTGTAAAGCACTATGGAATATGTTGGTGCTTTATAAATCAATAATAATAGTAATGATACCATCCATTTTCTTAAAATGTATAAAATAACTACATAGAACTTGGAACTCTGTATATATTAAAGTTTACCATAGCAAAATGTAATTTTACCTAGTTTAAAAACCTTTTCTGTTTGATGTTTTTTAAATCAATTTTTTCAAAAACTACAAAGTCTTTTTGGAAAAAAAAATGTTATTTCACTTGTTCCGCCTATTAACCCTATTCCTCCGACCATTCTAGTTTGCACAAATATTTTTACAGAATTTATGCTAGAAATTGTTTGACTGTCATAATTTCAAAATTGTATGCAAATGTAGCAAATTATGATCATCACTCTCTCTGAATACCCTTCTTAGGCCTCATACACACGCTAGAGGAAACTCAGCCAAGGCCAGTGAAAATTACTGCCTCTACCGAAAATTACAGTGGGTGTATAGCAGCCCTTAAAGAGACTCAGAGATGAGTCTCACTACAGTTTTTTTACTTACCCTGGGCTTCCTCCAGCCCCATAAGCATGGTTGTGACCCTCGCCGTCCTTCTACGATGTCCCGTTTAGCCGCGGTGAGCCCCGGTAAGCGGCTCAGTGATGTCAGCGGGGGACTTTCTGTGCATGCGCGGACCTTCTTCGCAAGCGCAGAAGGCCCCGGCTGACGTCACTCAGTCAGACTAAGTTCGACTGAGCCACTTACCGGGGGTTGACTGAGGGAGAACAGTAGTGCTGAGGAGGACGGCGAGGGACACATCTATGCTTATGGGGCTGGAGGAAGCCCCTGGTAAGTGAAAAACTGCAGTGAAACTTATCTCTAAGTTTCTTTAAATACTCTCGGCCGCTCGAACAGCAATCAACAAGAGCATTGTTCTCTCCACTTACCCCACCTACCATGTGACATCACTCCCGCAGTGCTATTCCCCCCGCATAGGAAAAGAACACATTGCTAGCCAACAGGCTAACAATGCATCTGTCAGGCCCTGCCCAGCCATTTCACCCAAGGGATCAGGTATCGATCTCTGACGAGCAACATGCCTCATATGTGTGTACAAGGCTTTAGGTTCTTGTATCATTTTCCTGAAAGATGCAAAGCTAAAAAAAAAAAGTCACCTGTAATGGCAGCTGCGGCGAGCAGCACCACCGCTGCAGCTGCCTTCATGTCGCCGGCGGAGGTGGTCTGGGGGACGCCAGCTGCGGCGAACGCTTCCGCCGCTGTAGCCGTCTCTGTGCCCCTGCCCGTCTTCTTCTTCTTGATGGTGAAATCCACTGATAGATTGTCTCTTGTACAGCATAGCTTGCTAAAGGGGCGGTTGCCCTGAAACGTCGCTTTTACTGCTGTTATGCCTTTGAAGAGCTAATAAAAGAGCTTTATTGCATACTGAATGGATGGTGCCGGTCATCTTGTTTTCTACAATTGAAGGACTGGAGTGCAGCTGGCCTAACCGTGGCACATCCGCATTGCACTTGAGGAGTGCTCCACAACTACTTTACAAAAGGACCTGCCCGTCTTCTCGGCATGTAGGACGCCTCAGACTCTTCACAGGAGACTGATACGCTGTACCGCACTCTGGTGATAGGTAGTACTTCGGTGGGTGCTTCAGCTGTCCCTTCAGTGGAGGACAGATTCCTTTTGCCCTGTGTCATCACTTGGCAAGACTGAGTCCTGGAGACGCAGGCGTTTTTGGACTCAGGCTCGGTCGCCAGCTTTATGAATTATGATTTTGCTATCCAGCTTGGGCTCCCTCTCCAGCCCTTAGATCAGGATCTAATAATTACCGCAGTAGATAGCTCTCCATTACAGAACAAACAATCTCCTTTACAGACCCCAGTTCTATCGTGTCAGATCGGGGCCCTCCACAAGGAGAACATCCAGTTCTTTGTGATCAAGATGATCACCACCTCAGTTCTCTTAGGGATGTCGTGGCTCGAGAAACACTCTCCTCGTTTGGACTGGGCTTCCAGGCAATTATTAAGTTGGTCCCCTTATTGTCAGGATCATTGCTTAGCCAAGGTCACACTTGGTATCACCAAGGTTCAAGCAGAGGGGTTACCCAGTCCGTATTCTGAATTTGCTGACGTATTTTGCCCCTGGGCAGCTGACAAGCTGCCACCACATCGAAGCTTCGATTGTCCCATAGATTTAAGATCTGGTTGCATGCCTCCTAGGGGTCATTTATATAATTTGTCAGGACCAGAGAAACTGGCTATGAAAGAATATATTGCGGAAAATTTGGCAAAAGGCTTTATCAGGCCATCCAAGTCCCCGGCCGGGGCTGGTTTCTTTTTTGTTAAAAAGAAAGACGGTGGTCTCAGACCATGTATCGATTATAGGGGTTTGAATAAGATTACAGTGAAAAACCGTTATCCTTTGCCCTTAATCGACGGTTTCTTTTCTCAAGTGACAGATGCGGGTGTGTTCACCAAACTTGATCTTAGGGGGGCCTACAACCTGATACGTATAATGCTAGGTACACACCATACAATTTTCTGTTAGATTTTCTCTTAGATTTACCTGCCAGATAGCTTTTTTCCATGTTATAGGTAAATCTAACAGAAGAATCTAACAGAAAATTGTATGGTGTGTACCTAGCATAAGAGAGGGTGACGAATGGAAGATGGCCTTCAACACACCCGACGGGCATTACGAATATCTCGTAATGCCCTTCGGGTTGTGCAATGCCCCAGCTGTCTTCCAGAAACTGATCAATGAGGATTTCAGGGAGGTATTGGGACGATTTGTCTTAGTTTACTTGGACGACGTCCTCATTTTTTCCCGTACCTTGTCCGAACACAGGGAACATGTAAAATTTGTCCTGGACAAATTACGTCAAAATTCTGTATTCGCCAATATTGAGAAATGTCTCTTCGAGGTCTCCCGGGTTCCTTTTCTTGGGTACATAATCTCCCCTGAAGGTTTAGAAATGGACCCCGATAAGCTATCTGCTGTTCTGGAGTGGCCTCGTCCTGTCGGCTTGAAGGCACTTCAGCGGTTCTTGGGCTTTGCCAATTATTATAGATGATTCATCAAGGGGTTTTCCTTGATAGTTGTGCCTCTCACGGATCTTACCAAGAAAGGGGTGGACACCCAAAACTGGTCAGTAGAGGCACTGACCGCATTCACCTCACTCAAACAGATGTTTTGTTCTGCTCCCATCTTGAGGCATGTGGATGTGTCCCTCCCTTTTGTGGTAGAGGTGGATCCTTCAGAGATTGAGGTAGGGGCCGTACTGTCCCAACGCTCTGGATTACAAGGCAAGTTGCATCCATGTGCATACTTCTCCAGGAAGTTCTCCCCAGCGGAAAGAAACTATGATATAGGGAATCGGGAGTTATTGGCTATTAAACTTGCATTTGAGGAACGGCGCCACTAGCTTGAGGGGGCTCAGCACACTGTCACAGTTTTTACTGATCACAAAAACTTGCAGTATATTGAAGGTGCTAAGCGGCTCACACCTAGACAGGCCCGGTGGTCCCTCTTTTTTACTCGGTTTGATTTTATTATTACGTTTAGACCAGGCAGCAAGTATATTAAAGCAGATGCTCTCTCGAGATGCTTTGAGCCAGAATCTGTGCAATCTTTTACCCCTGTTGGCATTCTCCCAGAAAGTCTAATTGTCGCAACTTTGGGGCTACAAGGTGATCAAGTTGCCAGCACAGGGGTCCCCTTGTTGCATGGTGAAGAACAGGTGGTGGATTGGAAACTGATTCCGGCAGACAGAGAGTGGGCTCTCCCAATCAGGTCCAGGAGATGGAGGTCCTTCTCGCAGGGACATTCCCCTCACTCCCGCCCTATGGCGGTTGGGGTAAACACAAAAGGAGAAACTCAGGAAGCGTGTCTGGAGTTCACGCCTAGTGGGGGGGTACTGTAATGGCAGCTGCGGCAAGCAGCACCGCTGCTGCAGCTGCCTTCATGTCGCCGGCGGAGGTGGTCTGGGGGACGTCAGCTGCGGTGAACGCTTCCGCCGCTGTAGCCGTCTCTGGGCCCCTGCCCGTCTTCTCGGCATGTTGGACGCCGAGGACGGGGCTTTCTTCCGCTCACAGGGTCGCTGTCTTGCGTGCAAAGACAGGACCTTTATTCTGAGAGGAGGAGCGTCAGCTGACCTGCTGGTCGGCTGACGTCAGAGGAGGCCCACGGCGCCCAGGATTGGCTGATCCAGGAGGGGCGTGCCAGTGGGGTCTCCTATGCTTCTTAAGCCTTCGGGCTTCATTCACTGGTTGTCTGTTGTCATGAATACTTGCGTGTTAGCGCTCAGACCTTAGGCTAGTTCCCTGGTGTTGATGCTAAGGATTTCACACCAAGACTAGGATATTGCTACCTTGAGATTGTTATTTGTTTAGACTAGTTCCCTGTAGTGTTGGGTGAACAGTGTTCGCCACTGTTCGGGTTCTGCAGAACATCACCCTGTTCGGGTGATGTTCGAGTTCGGCCGAACACCTGGTGGTGTTCGGCCAAACTGTTCGGGTTCGCCCGAATGGCTCAATGCCTGGCCGAACAGGGCCCCTGTTCGGCCGAACAGGGCCCTGTTCGGCCGAATACGGCCCCCCTATGGGGTCGCAGGCATAAGGGGGGAGCATGCCCCGATCGCGGGGGGGGGGTCGGAAATTCCCCCCACCCCCTCCGCTAGCGCTCCCCCCTCTGCCCGCTTCCCCATACAAAAGTTTAAGGATAGTAAAACAGTACCGGTGGCTGGCAGTGGGCGGCACTGTGAAGTGAGTGAGGAGGAGGAGTCCGGAGAGTGACGCATTGAGGGAGGCCGGGCAGCGGGCGGTTCAGCGGTAGTACCCTTGTGGTACTTCCCGCTGCCCGGCCTCCCTCAACGCGTCACTCTCCGGACTCCTCCTCCTCACTCACTTCACAGTGCCGCCCACTGCCAGCCACTACTACCGGTACTGTTTTACTTTCCTTAAACTTTTATATGGGAAAGCGGGCAGAGGGGGGAGCGCTAGCGGAGGGGGTATGGGGAATTTCCGACCCCCCCCCCCCGCGATCGGGGCATGCTCCCCCCTTATGCCTGCGACCCCATAGGGCCCCCAAAAGCGGGATGTTCGGGGAGTTCGGGGTTCGGCCCGAACATGCCGAACATCTCGGCCATGTTCGGCGAACTTTCCCGAACCCGAACATCCAGGTGTTCGCCCAACACTAGTTCCCTGGTGTTGATGCTAAGGATTTCACACCAAGACTAGGTTATTGCTACTGTATTGATCTCCTTTGTATGACTCTTAGCGATTTCTCTGACCCTGATCCTGCTTTCCGATCCTGTACTTTCGCTTATCTGCCTACCTATTGCTGAACTTCTGCCTGATTACCGATTACTCTCTTGTCTCACGATTCTGTACCGATACGTACCTTCCTGTTGCTGAACCTCTGCCTGATTACCGATTACTCTCTTGTCTCACGATCCTGTACTGATACTCACCTCTCTGTTGCCGAACCTTGCCTGCCTGACCATTCTACTCACCAGTGGACCCTCCCCACTGGTGAGGTGTTAAATACGCCAGCTCCGCTGGTGAAGCAGTTCTGCTAGGCCATAGTTTAGCCTTAATTACCTTCTCGTTAGGTAACCTGTCATTGTAGTATTACTGTGTCTCGCAGGCTGCAGTACAGTCTGTCTCACCCGCCCCTCGGGTGTTCAATTGCCTGCAGCATATTCTGAACCACCCGCTCCTCGGGAGATTCAGCCTCTTCAGTATTGTTCCTCCAGCTTGCTGGAGGTTGTACGTTAGTGCACGGTCAGTGTACTGTTTATACCTCACCAGCCCCTCTGGTGAGGTCTCATTGTACCATTAAAGTTACGGTTGCACCAAATCACTGCACACTCTGCTCCTTGTCTGCTATACTAGTATTATTGGTGATTCTGCAGATCACACATAATCGGGTATAGCGTCTGCATTATTGGTGATTCTGCAGATCCCCACATAATCAGACATCTGAGCTACAACACCCAACCGTTACATCACCCTAATGCACAACAGGCTCGGAGAAACTTGCTTATCTTTGTTAGCACAGCAGGGCCCATATGCAATTAACTTTTTCTCCTGAGTTAGTTCCTAGAAGATAATTTTCATATTCTCTTTGAAATAACTTTCAAACATTTTACAGTTTAAAAAGTACACAAAAGTAGGTGAAAAAGTACTATCAAAATTATTTTGAGTATTGTCTTGCTTGCTGGTGGTTTCAAAAGCATTTTATGACAAGGTGTGAAAATATCACCTACGAGAAAACTCAGGAGGAAAAGTAAATTGCATATGGGCCCTGGAGTTTCACAAATTTCTCCAAAAAGTGCATTGAACTCAAGCCAAGATAGACACATCTAAGGGGCAGAACAATCAGTTTTAAGTGAAAACATATTATAAGTAAAGAAAGAAAGGTTATCAAAATTAATTGTGAGATTTTATAAAATGTGGCTGATACTTTTATTTAATACATTAAGGGATTCTCATTTAATAAAAAAAAAACCAAGGAAAGGTACTTTGATCTTTTTACACAGTAATTTACAGGCAGTAAATTGTATCCTTGTAAATCATTAGTAAATTATCAGTTAACTTTGTGCCTGGCTATAAATGGACAATTCCCATTAGTAATCATTAGCTTTCTTGATATTTGGAAAAATACCCTAGTAAATGAAGAGGCAACTGTGGACCCTTTAAATTATATTATGATTTGCTTTTCGGTGACACTTATTTCTGCTATACAGGGGCGTAGCAATAGGGGGTGCAGAGGTAGCGACCGCATCGGGGCCCTTGGGCCAGAGGGGCCCCGAAAGGCCCTCCCTCAACTACAATATTAGCTCTCTATTGGTCCTGTGCTCATAATAAGCACTTCTATATATACTTTGAATAGTGGTAATCATTAACAAACTGTTCCCCATCCCCTTCTTGCACCTCTGACACTGTAGTTGCCATTGGCAGCTTTTAGTGCGCCTTATCAATTGCTATGTATAGAGTGCAAGGGGGGCCCCATTGTAAAACTTGCATCGGGGCCCACAGCTCCTTAGCTACGCCACTGCTGCTATATTTTAATTTTACTAAATTACTTTCCCCAAAATATAGTTTCTCCCTTTAGTTAATTGCTTTGAAAGCATCTCTGCTTTCACTCTTTATCCTTATTTCCTTAGCAAAATAAAACTTGAAAAAGTTTTAAAAATGAGTAAAATAAATAAGCTGGGTGTACATGGACATGTTGCCATGGTTGTAACGATGTGTAAATTAGTTTGGAAAATTCTTGACTGGTTATGAATTGAAGTACAAAGATGTTTTTTTAACATTTATATATTGCCAAAATACATGTGCATGACCAATCTATTTTATTACAGACACACACATAACAGAAAGAGGACTTGCTTATTGCTCACCTGGAAAAGCAGTCATCAAAGCTTGCTGTGGCACGAAATCCAATAATAGCATAGATAACCGTAGCAGAATATATAGATGTACAACCATTAATGATGGAGATAATGACAGCATCTCGTTCACAGTTGTTACTGTAAAATATAAATAAATTCATTTTACAAATTTTAATAAAGCAAACTCAGGAACTTGTCAAGATGGTCTATTGTGGTTTTATTTATTTAGTTGATAGTTCTTTATACTGTATAGTAAAATTCAGATTCTGCAAGATGTTTGTATTAGTTTTGGATAGTGTGGGGGTTAGAAACATTTTTGTATTTTCACCACTGCCTGGAACCCATTAAGGAGAATACCACTCCATTTCTGTCCTGAGAGAATGTGAGAAAGTACCGGTAAGTAGTTCTTTCCAATAGACACAGCAAAAAATTAAAAAGTTTTTCTTGTAGAGTGGAGCAGAATTTGATCCTAGTCAAGTTTTTTTTTTTAGTCGTCTCACATTTCCAGAGATGGCCAATAAAATAGTAATAATTTCGACTTGCATGGAAAGGAATGGAAATGGAAATTGTTGAGCACTAAGAAATGGGATAATTTTTGAACAGGAAGTGCATTGATTGGTCCAATTCCAAGCTATGCTGAATAGCACAGCTCAGCATTGATCATAGAATGTCATGCAGCAGTGCAGTGTCAGATTTCACTGCTATGCAGCACATTAGTATGTCCATCAGTATATGCATTGCGGGATGTCCCTGCATATCGAACACTGCTACCCATCATTTAAAACAGCTCAGCAATGTGACAGTGTGCACAAGCTCTTAGAAACAATTGTTGGCATGTAAAGTTTGCCACCGCTGTTTGCGGTGCGTTACACAGTGAGTTTGGTGTGTCAGTGTGAAGCAGAACTCTAATTACACTCCGTGATTGATGTATACCCATGCAAGATGTTTGAAAGCACTTTAGGCCTGCAATTTAGCATTCAATGTGATTTCTGCCCTTAAAACGCTGCTTTGCGTCAAATTCAGATTTTTCCCCGGGACTTTGGGCATGTATACCACTCCGCCATGCCCCCCTCCAGGTGTTAGACCCCTTGAAACATCTTTTCCATCACTTTTGTGGCCAGCATCATTTTTTCTATTTTTCAAAATGTGCATCCCCATTGAAGTCTATTGCGGTTCGCGAACTTTTCCGCAAACCGAACCTTCCGCGAAGGTTCGCAAACGAGGTTCGCGAACCGAAAATCGGAGGTTCGCGACATCTCTACACTTAACCCTTCCCCACCCAAACCCCAGTCTTGCTGTCTAACACAACCTACAATTATATATACTTGCCTGAGGGCTCGTTTTATTGGGCGGCCTGTGTCAGGGGACTCTGATGTTTTTCTTTATTAATGTGTGTAAAAAATTATGTAAAAGAAATTGAATGTGATTTATATTTCAAATAAAAATTGTTGCCTCAGGGGATATTGAGGTTATGGTAATAAAAGCTGTGGCCAATTTTAAAAATCCAAATGGTTGTCGCAGTCTTTTATTTACCAAGTCAAAGGGAGGTCACTGTTTGCCCCCCTATCCAGGTCAAGAAACCCCCTCCAGAGCAAGGCGGAGCTGGGCGACAAAGGGGGCATGACCTGGCTGGGGGCTGGTGACCTGCTGGACAAGATAGGGCAGTGGAGGTCAAGGTGACAAATAAGGGAGGGCAAGGGACCTGGGGGGAACAACAAAAGGAAAAGAGAGGAAGCTGGACTTCCTTTAGAGATCCAGCAGGAAAGTGATGCTGCTTTGAAGGCAAAAGATTGTTACTCCAAATGTTGATTTGATTTAGATTTCACTTTTGTTCATTTACTGCATTGAAATTGTTTACAGTATTTTTTCACACCTGCCTAAAACTTTTGGGCAGTACTATATGTATATCTAGGTTACCTTTTCTGCAACATCACTGTCTGATTAGATCCAGTTCCACTGTACAACAGACACTGCGAGGTTGTATGTCTGCTCTTATATGCCATGGGTAGTAGAATACCAATTACCATATTACCTGGGTGTCGAATAAGATGCCTACCGCCATTGCTATTCCCTGGCTACTGATCGCTGCAGGCATAGCTAGGGTATTTGACACCTGGTGTAGCCCTCCCCAAGAAAGGAAAGTGAGTGAGTGCAGCGTGCAAAGCACACCATAGAAAAAAAAATGGGCACAGCCCTGGCCACTGATTGCTGCAGGCGTAGCTAGGATATTTGACACCCGCTGTAGACAAAGAAAGAAGTGTGACTGCAACCCTCAAATCACACCAAGGTAAAAAATGGGCGTGGCCATGACATGACGCTGGCAGAGCTAACTCTAAGGCAGTGCCCTGAGTGTCCTCTAAAAACACAGTAAGGCAAAGTGACCCTAAAGGTAATTGAACAATGTTCTCCAAGCACATAAGAAAACCATGTTTCTTCCATAATGTGGTGAAACTGGAGATTCTCCTCATGGATGGTCACACAATAAATCTTCAGAAACTGTATGATGCTATCATGTCAATGTGGACCAAAATCTCGGCGGAATACCATGAAGAATATGTCACGTCAGTGAATTTTTAAAAATCCATGCATCACCACATACTAACATGACCTCCAGGCCGACGCAGATCGCCGCAACTTGACACATAACCACAGCGTTAACGTAGTTCTCGACCTGCGTCTGTGATGCGATGAAAACGTCACTTCCGTCGTGTTGCGCCGTACTGTGGAAGTATGAAAGTCTCCATAGACCTTAATTGCCCGGCAGTGGGGTATGGCAAAAATACCACACCGTATCGCCTCGGCGTGAAAGGGTCCTGATGCTTTGTAAGCTTTCTGCATACATGACTTTTCCTACGGCAAGCAATCGAGCAATGTCAGAAAAAAACTAAGGCAGCTAGACTATATTTGGGGTTAGGTTCTCTTTAATCCAATAGTTTTTCCCTAACAGATTTGTTATTTTTTTAGATTGCATTACAAGGTAAGGGTCTCATTAGAGTTGACAACAGTTTTGAAATGTGCTATTGTGGTCTTGTTTTTTTTTTTTTATACATCACATCATGTTTGTGTACAGTTTTTATATCGACTGTAGATCACTGAGTGTGCTGTGGATGGCTGTGGATGGCAAATGTATGCTAGGGATGGCTTTATTTTGTACTGCATTGTACATCATCTACTTGACCTATCCATAGTTTATCAGAATATGCCTATACTCTTGTGTAACTCAATTACAAGTATTTTGATTAATTCTGCAATTATACAATCATAAAAAATGTCTGCTCTATTTCAGTCCTAGAGACACTTTCTCCTGGGGTATGCACAAGGGTACCATAGTTCATTTTCCCACAAGCAACTTGTCAGATTTTACCAAACACTGCACATTTTCCAGATTCTACTAGTGCAGTACTGGAAAATGAGTAACTCAAGGTGATATAGTAACTCGAGTTGAAAAAAGTTCAGTTTTAACAGATTATGGGAGGTGAACATTATCCAAAAGTCATAAGGTTACTATAAACTAGTACTTTTTGTGCGCCTTTATTCCAGTAATTCCAAAATTAGTTTGAATATTGTAAACCAAATTCAATAGATACCATAAATAAGTTGTTGTTTTTTTTTTCACTTTAAGCACAACGTGAAGTATTCTTTGCAGCTTAGTACTAGATATGGTCAATCTCTGCTACATACATTTTCCTTGAGGAGAGTTCATGAAAGTCAGCTAGATCATGTGATTAGTATCTGGTGGTATATTTGATGGATAGCCAGTACAGCTAACTAAGAACACCATACCTACAGTTAAGCATGGGGATAGCAGGCTGCTATTAGCAGCATCCTGTTGGCTCATTTCTCTGTAACTGGGACTGGGACATTTGTCAGGATAGAATGAGAAATGTATAGAACAAAATAATGTCAGATTGTTGAGGAAGACCTGCTGCCCTCCGGTAGAGCATTTTAATGGGGGAAGGTTTATGAAAACAAACTTCAGTTTAACCATGTGATATCTTTTCTTTAAATTGTATTTTCATATAGGACTTGCACATTTCCTGTTAATTTGAACATTCCAGGTGACTATGTAATTTTTACTTACTTGTCTTATTGTTTGTTTCCTTGTCCTAATGTTTCTATTTTTATTTGGGCATTTTTTTAAAGGACTGCTTTCACAAAAAAAAGTTAAATATTAAGTACATGTGTACAGTACAGGTGTTA
This sequence comes from Hyperolius riggenbachi, assembly GCF_040937935.1. NCBI lineage: Eukaryota > Metazoa > Chordata > Amphibia > Anura > Hyperoliidae > Hyperolius > Hyperolius riggenbachi. Next base: position 185,778,253 of record NC_090650.1, on the reverse strand, counting down.
GAAACTCACCTGCTTGGCCCAGAGATGCCGGGTTGCCCCAGCACAGGTTTTCCTGCGCAGTGGCCCCAGCAACGCTCTAGGCGTGAGGGCAAGTACATTCTCCAGAATTAAACAGGCAGGGATGCACGCAGCTGCCCACCTGATCTACTCACTTAGGTGCAAGCGCTAGCCACTGACTGACATGATTGAAGGACATTGCTCTTTTCTCAGCCAATGGATGTTTTTGACTCTTGCCTTCATAAGGCTCCTCCTTGCAGTGTGCTCTTGCCTGTTATAGCTTCAGTTGCCTTAGGGTTGCTCTGCTGGGTGTGCTTCTTCCCTGTGTACTCATGTTTGACCTTGCTTGACCTTTTGACCTCACCCTAAAATGCTTCCTGGACTAACCTTGGAATTGTACTCGACCTAGCCCCTGGAACCACAATATTTCTGCTCTTCCGTGTATGACCCTAGGGCCCATATGCAATTCACTTTTTCTCCTGAGATTTCTCCTAGGTGATAATTTCACAACTTGGCAATAAAATATTTTTGAAACCACCAGGAAGCAAGAAAATACTAAACATTATTTTGATAATACTTTCTTATCCGCTTTTTAGAATGTTTTCAATGGAAAAGTGATGAAATATTATTTTGAATACAAAATGAAAAATTAACGAAAACCCAGGAGAAAAAGTTAATTGCATATGGGCTTAGGACTGTTATTGAATTAAGCCGCTTTAGGATTTGGTACTTCACCTCTGATTATCTGTTGCTGATTTGGACTGTTCGGACTTTGATTTGCCTGTTCCCTGCCTAGTAGGTTCTGGTGGTACCATTGTCTTACGGCCTTCAGATCCTATACATTGCGCATATCAAGGCCTGGATGTAATCGGGTGCTGGGATGACGCACTTGTCATCCCTCGGCTGACCAGAGACATGCCACATAAAGTGAAAACTGCAGAGGAGATTGGGGCATAGGTACTGATTTGAGGCAGTGGATCCACCAGGCATCACAACAGGTACATACAAAAGGTCAATTTGTCCAAGTGTAAACTGCACTATAAAATACTCATTTCTTCTGTCGCTGGCTAACAGGTTTTGTCCTCTATTAGGAAATCCACAATATACTGTCTCACTTGCTGGTGGCTCTGTTTGCCTGAATTGTTCATGTGTAACTACTACTCACCAGCAGTTGGCTCCCCGCAGGCTTTGAGTACCACCAGCATACAGGTCATCCAGGCAAAGACCTTGTAGTGTACAGGGCATGATACTGTACCCTTAGTATTAATTAATTTTTATTGGTGAGAATATGCCGCCTTTGCCTTCACCCCTCTTTATTCTACTGTTCAGTGAGGCCATTGTCACTTAAACATACCTAGGCAGAGTTACCTGGCTTCTGTGCTGGCTGGACTGGCTTTCTGCTGGGCAGGCTGTCCTGCTGGCAGGTTGTGTGGCAGTCCCTCATAGCATTCCCTGACCTTCTAATGGACCCCCTCCCAGGCTCCCACAGGCCTCCCATTGAGGCACCAAAACTCCCAGCATGACCCATAGAACCACAGCTCTATGCATAGAGGCTCCACAGCTTTATGAGGGTATGCTGGGAGATGTGTTGCATCAATGGGGGCATTCTGGGTCCTGTGGTGCCTCTATGGGGGCATGCTGTGTGCTTTGGTTCCTGTATGGGGGCATGTTGGATGCTGTGGTGCCTCTATGGGGCATGCTGAGTGCTGTGGTGCCATTCTGGGTGCTGTGGTGCCTCTATGGGGCATGCTTGGTGCTACGGTGCCTCTACAGGGCATGCTGGGTGCTAAGGTACCATGTTGGGTGTTGTGGTGCCTCTATGGGGCATGCTGGGTGCTGCATGATGCCATGCTGGGTGCTGTGGTGCCAAGCTGGATGCTGTTGTGCCTCTATGGGGAATGCTGGGTGCTTTGTGGTGCCATGTTGAGTGCTGTGGTGCCTCTATGTGTCATGCTGGGAGTTGTGGTGACATGCTGGAAGCTGTGGTGCCTGGAACTTCCATAGGAAGCATGAGATATGTGTCCTCACTGTTCCTCCCCCCAACCTCCCCCTACCCCGAGCAGAGTAGCACAGCAGGAGGAACTACTTATCTCCCCCATCTGCTCTACAAGTCTGGAGACATCCTCTGAAGCTGGCCCACGAATCAGATGCTAGGAACTCTAGTGTCTGGTTCATTCTCAGACACTAGAGAGGAAGCCTGGAAGAAAAAATGTCTGCAGAATCTGGAGACCAAGTGGCCGGAGGTGAGTACTGCTGCCCGCTGCCTGACTCTACCTGGGGGACATCCGAGGCACGTGCCACTGATCCTTGGAGCTAGCAATGCCCCTGTCCACCCCTCCTCTCACACAGAGCTCCTCCTTCACCTGAGAGCTGAGGTCTGCAGGGAGGAGGAGAAGATAAAACATGTTGCAGATTCATGACTAACATTGAGAAATGTAATGTTAGACATGGCAGTGAGAAATGTGATGTGAGAGTGAAAGTTCCTGTCACTGACTGTGCATGAGTGTGATTCATATGTGTGTATGGTGTGTGCCTGTGTATAGTGCATGTCTGATACAATGTGTGTGTGTGTGTGTGTGCGTGCGTGTGTGTCTGATTATAGTGCCGGTGTGTACAGTTAGTATGTGTGTGGTGCAGTCTGTGTGTATGTGCAATGTAATTGTGTACAGTGTATGCACGTATTGTTTGTATGTGTATTTGTGTACAGGGTGTTTATTTCACTAATATTATAAATGCGAAAGTTTGGATGTTTGTTATTGTATGTGAGTACTCTTTTTTCATGTCTTGTATGATTTTATGGTTCATTTATCCTCAATGAATGGTCTACACTTAGTACTGCTTTTTTTTATCATTTTATAATATATTATCAATCTTATACCGATGCCATCTGGAGGATAACTTTACACAGTTAAAGATTGGAACAGTTCTGTGACCCATGGGAGCTTCATGCTATGTATACAACCTTATAAAGTGGGTTGTTATTGGGTGGTAAGCCTTTTTCCTTTTGGGTGCTAGGATTCACTTTTAATGGCCTGATAGCTCAGATGTGAAACACGGTGGAAATGTATCACATAATTACTTGTGACTTGCGCTGATTCAATTACATATCTATGTTATGTGACTAAAAATAATAAAAATCAGGGGTGTTGCTAGCCCCAAAGTTCAGTGGCACGTGCCCCAGATCTATTCTGAGGTGCCCTGGATGTCCCGTGGGCAGAGTCAGGCAGCGGGCAGCAGTACTCAACTCCACCCAGCACACCCTCCATTGAAGCACCACAGCACCCAGCATACCCCCACTGATGCACCACATCTCCCACCATGCCCCCATTGAGGCACCACAGCTCCCAGGATATCGTCATAGAGACACCACAGCTCTTAGACCGCTGTTAAGTTCATGTAAATATTGCTCCACCCATGACCACACCCACATTCTGGTGCATCGATACACACATTTTTCGACTGCAGTGCCCAAAATTGCCCCGAATCTCTTTGGGTACCTAGCAACGCCTCTTACTTCTAAAAGAAGGGCCAATGCCAATTTCAAACAAAAGATTATTCAAACGATTTTTCATCAGACACTATAAAGGATATTGGCCTCAATTCACTAAGATCATGCTGGAGATAATAAGGCAAGAGAAAACTTACCTTCACATAGTGAGAGAGTTATCTTATCTCTTCATTCCTTAAGTTACATCCTCTGTAGTTATTTTACCTCCTCTGTAGTTAATTTACCTCCTCTGTAGTTATTTTCACATGCAGTTAATGAACAGCCTGCCTTTAACTCTGGAGTTATTTTAAGGATTAAAGAGTTAACTTAAAGACAGAAGAGTTAATTTTAGGTTTGCCTGAGGTAAAAGGTTTCCTGAATACTACATGCCTTATCACCATGGTAACAACTCTAGAAGAGTTATTAAAGACAGGAGATAAGCTTAGTGAATTGAGGCCAATGTGTTTTATGGAATACAGAAGCCCTCTTTTAGGCACTCCGAACTTACTGTCTACAGTATAAAGACACTGTTTTGTATTAGATCTAAGGAAGCAGACTATGCTCTGCTATATCTTTTACAGTGTCTGATGACTAGTAAATCTGATGTTTGAAATTGGCATTTTAGAGGTAAGCCATTTTTATTATTTACAATTTTTATTATTTTAGTCACATAATATAAATATACCTGTCACCCACTACCACCTATTTTTGGGGTGCCTTCTCCCTCTCAGTTGTTACTTTAATTGCCTGGCCCGGTAGTCACTATACCTTTCACATAGCTTTTCAACTATATATTTTGATCACTACCTAGATTGTAATTACGAACTTTTTCTGCCTGCACAGTTTGCCTAATGACTATATTCGCACAGTTAAATAAATAATAATTTGCATTCTTAAAGTGACTCCGAGCTCAGACTAAAAATAAAATTTGAACTTACCCGGGGCTTTCTCCATCCCAGCCCTGGTCGGGACGTCCCACGCCGGCCTCCTGGCTCTTCTCCCGGCGGCTGTCCGCATAGCGCGTACAGGCCGGTCCCCCGGGCGACACTGGCTAGTGTCGGGCCTTCTCCTTCCTTATACGTCATGAATGATGTCACACGCCGGCCGCCGCGCGTCATGACGGCGGCCGGCGTGACAGCACGGCGCATGCGCGGTTTAATCGCACATGCGCCGTGCTGTCAGCCGGCCGCCGTCATGACGTGCGGCGGCCGGCGTGTGACGTCATTCGTGACGTATAAGGAAGAAGAAGGCCCGACACTCGCCAGTGTCGCCCGGGGGACCGGCCTGTACGCGCTATGCGGACAGCCGCCGGGAGAAGAGCCAGGAGGCCGGCGTGGGACGTCCCGACCAGGGCTGGGATGGAGAAAGCCCCAGGTAAGTTCAAATTTTATTTTTAGTCTGAGCTCGGAGTCCCTTTAAGATCAGTGGTATTTGCAATCATTCTGCTTTGTGTGAACAAGAAAAATCTCTCATAATGCGTACAGAGCACTTTGGCTCATAGGGCTTTTTGGCATAGGATGAGCTGAATGATGGCTCACCCTGCTGCTGCACAAATAGGGGGGGGGGGGGGGGCAGAGGGGAGCGTAGGCGGTGGGGGGTGTTAAATAGAGATGTCCCGAACAGTTCACCGGCAAACGGTTCCCGGAGAACTTCCATGGTTTGCGATCGCGGTGAACCAGGAACTTTTCCGGAAGTTCGGTTCGCCCCCATAGTGCATCATGAGGATCAACTTTGACCCTCTACATCCCAGTCAGCAGGCACAATGTAGTCAATTAGGCTACACTCCCTCCTGGAGCCCCCCCCCCCCCCTTATATAAGGCAGGCAGGGTCAGGCAGTGGACTCACTTGTGTGCCTGCAGTAATTAGGGATAGCTGCTGCAGACTCTCATAAGGAAAGCTTAGTTAGGCAATTGTAGGCTAGTTAGCTTGCTCCTGGCTGATTGTTATTGCTAAAAAAGAACCCCTCAACAGCTCTTTTGAGAGCTAATCTTGTTCTTGTGATCTATTTTTTTTTGTGTGGCCCACTTGCATTATATACAGCTCTGTCAGTCAGTGTCACTGTGTCTATCTGTGTGTGACAGGTGCACATGTAATACACATCACTGCATATACCTACTACCTGTTGTTCACTTCAGTCAACCCACCTACCTATGTGAGCGCACACAGTGTCACTGTGCCTATCCGGTACCTGTCTGTGTGTGACAGGTGCACATGTAATACCCATCCCTGCATATGCCTACTACCTGTTGTTCACTTCAGTGCACCCACCTACCTATGTGAGCGCACGCAGTGTGAATACCACTCCGTGCATACCTGTTAACTGCACCTGTGTGACTGACTGCACATTGTATTAGTCAAGTCAGTGCATACCTTTCACTTCATCCCCCCCAATATGGACAAAACAAAGGGCAGAGGCAGGCCACCTGGCAGGCCTGTTCGAGGTCGCGATGTCGTGATTCCGTGCGGCCCGCGACCAAAGTACAGTGTTCAGAAGAAGGCACGTGCCATCAACCCCCAATATTGTCAGGATGTAGTTGACTATTTAAATCAGAACACCTCATCTTTCTCAGCTACCGCACGGAAGCGTGACATATCTTCCTCCTCCAGCTCTGATTCTGGCACCCCACTTAACACTCAGTCGGCCGCCACCACCAAAGGGCCATCACCCCAGAGCTCAGCGGTGTAGAAATTGTTTTGTGTGTCTGCCTCAGATGAGAGCAATGCCATCTGTACTCTCTGCCATCAAAAATTGAGCCGTGGAAAGACCAAGACCCACGTAGGGACAACTACCTTACGAAGGCACATGATTACAAAGCACAAACTGCAATGGCATGACCACCTGAGGGAAAGCAGCACACAAAAGCAAATCCACACACCACAGTGGAAGATATGCAATTATTTCTCAAAAAAGGCGATACCCAAACTGTACCGTGATGTTGAAAGGCAAGTGGTGTCATCTCTGGCACACAGCGTTGGGTCAAGGGAGTAGGGACCATCTGACCACATGGTCTGCAAAGCACAGTCAGGCCTGCCCGAAGACTAAGTCAGTCCCCACACACAGCATCTCTGCCTGCACACCGTGTGACTGCCTGCCCCAAGACTAAGTCGCTCCCCACACAGCATCTCTGCCTGCAGGCCGCTTGACTGCTTTCTCTGCCACCACCAACAGGGTCCAGGACTCCAGGCGGATACCTGAATTTTTAAGGCCGCTGCTAGCATAATTTTTCTGGTGCATGTACATTCTGCCTAATTTTTCTGGCTGCACTACGGCTGCAACAATAAAACAAAAGGCATGTACATGTGCCAATTCCCCTTCGTGATCATTGCTTTGCCACTGTGAAGGGGCTTGCGTATCACAATGAAGCAATGACTACCGACTATATGAGTGTCTCAGGGGGGGGGGGGCACACCCAAGATAATAAGGTCGTTGCTGTTGTCATTCAGCTACCTCAGCCCGGTGACCATATGGGCTTGAAAACCTCCACGGCCTGCACTCTGGCCATGATGCGCACCAGTCCAGCACGGCTGTCACTACACAAACAGCAGTTTGCGGCGCGTTACACAGTGAGTTTGGTGTGTCAGTGTGAAGCAGCACTCTAATTACACTCCCTGATTGATGTATACACATGCAAGATGTTTTAAAGCACTTTAGGCCTGCAATTTTGCATTCAATGTGATTTCGGCCCTTAAAACGCTGCTTTGCGTCAAATCCAGATTTTCCCCGGGACTTTTGGCGTCTATCCCACTCCGCAATGCCCCCCTCCAGGTGTTAGACCCCTTGAAACATCTTTTCCATCACTTTTGTGGCCAGCATAAATTTTTCTAATTTTCCAAGTCCGCCTCCCCATTGAAGTCTATTGCGATTCGCGAAAGTTTGCGCGAACCGAACTTTCGTGGGAGGTTCGCGAACTCGGTTCGCCAACCGCAAATCGGAGGATCGGGCCATCTCTAGTGTTGAATACTGTTCCCCCTCCGAGTCATTGCAATTTGGAGGGAGAAGTAATTCAGGGTTCAGCAATTGCCAGATTCCCGAATTACCCATGCACAGGGCATGGACTATAGCATTACTGTTATAGCCGTGCCAAGCTTCAGCATTTCACGGCGCGCTGCAAAAAAGCCCTGCTTTGCTCATAATACATCACTGCTGCATATGCAAAGTATCCTTTTGTGTCCCTAAAAGCCAGATGCACATCCAGAACTGCTGGAGTGCAGAGTGTTTTAGCGCCATACTAATCCAAAATGCATGCAGCTTACAGCATACAGTTTTGTATCATCAGCGGAGTGCATGGATTAATATGGCTCTATGATGCAGGACTTGGGCATCATCTCAAGTACCCTCTGAAACATAAATATTTGTCAGGGGTACTCAATATTTGTGTATAAATGCTTTTAAATATTCCTTCATGTTTTTAATCAACTAAAAATGCATATTTTGACTTATTTATACATTATTTATTATTTTTTAAAATCCAAAACTCGCTGTAAATCTGTAAAAAAAAATGAACCCCTGGGGGGTACTTAACTTGGAAGGGGGAAGCTTCTTGATCCCACTGAGGCTTCCCCTGTCCTCTCCTGCAGCCCCGATCCAGTGCTGGCAGCCCCCGAAAATCCATCGGCAAGCTTGTAGGTGATGCTGGCTCCAGGATCATAAAAAACATGTGAGAGCCTCACGCTGGTACACTTGTGGTTTTCGTGCGGGCTCAGGCGGAATTAGTTGAGGTGTATAGTTGGCTATTTCCGCCTGAGCCCGAACTAAAGCTGCAAGTGCGTCTGGGCAAAGCTCTCAGAGGATTGTTATGATCCTGGAGCCCACACCGCTTTTTGGGGGCTGCCATTGCTGTATCAGGGCTACAGGAGAGGATGGGGGAAGCCTCATTAGGATTAGGCTTCCCCCCTCCCAAGGTGATTCCCCTATAATATCCTTGTGGTACTGAGTCACCATGTGCTATCTAGGTACATTGTAACTTTGGCAGATACAGGTGATAGTGGTGGGTTCATTGGCTGTCAGCCATTGCAGTGGGGCAGCTTAACATTCAAAGGGTGGTGGGAGAAAATGGATGGTAGCAATGGTAAAGCACTTAAACTGTGTTGGCCGAATAGCTCTTTGTTTGATTCGACAGCCATTCGATCAAACAGGCCAAGATTTTCAGAATACTGCTGAGCAGGGGTTAATGCGTGGCAGTGCATGGATGGCCACAGTGCTGCGGGTGCTCTGCCTTGTGTGCCAGTGGGGGTGGGCAGTGCAGTATGTTACAGTGGGAGGCGGGGCCAGGGGGTGTGGAGAGAGCGGCAGGTGCCAGCAACACTTGCTATGCTAAGTATTGCAAGCCCCAAAGCATCTTTACAATTTCCTCCACGGCTCTCCATTGGTCCTTTAACAGACCAATGGCAATCCTCTTTGGGCAGATGCCAATTGTTTTGTTAAACCAGCAATGGGGAGCTTTGGAGGGAATTTCAAAGATGCTCTGGGGCTTGCTTGCGGCAGGGACTGACACGTGCGGTGCTCTTCATTGTTCTTTGGGTATCTGAGGATATTGGCTCTGGACATTTCCAAGGATACTGGCCTGGAATTATCCAAAGCTAAGTATTTATGGTTAATTTAGAATAATTTAGAAAAGGAATTTTTTCATTGTGTTTTTATTTCACTTTTAACTCGTTGTGGAAATGGGTAAGAGGTATATGTCTATGGATTAAACAAGGGCTCTGTGGCAGAGGGGAAGGCTTCAATGCCCCTCTCTTCCAGAGATTGCACCCATATCATGGACCATGCAGTTTGGTAAAGCTCAGGCTGCGGACGGAGCCCCAGGTTACCTTATGAGCTGGCAGCGCTTCCTTCATTAGTCCCCCCTCTCCTCCGTGCTTGTTATGTGACGTCATACAAGTCTCTTATAGCAGCGCATCTCACTGCTGTGTAGAGTCAGGAACCAGGGCAGCAGTTCCCATGGTAACGGCGATATACATCACCTCTACAGGGAGCCTCTCTCCTGCTTCCTGACTTTAGACAGCAGCCATGAGATGTCTCTTGAAGTGCTTCCTCCACTCAGACGGCATCTTCCAATCACTGCTGTGAGAGACTTGTACGACACCACATGCACAGAGAAGAGGGGTCAGTGGGAACTAATGAAGGAAGCGACCGCCAGCTAATAAGGTAACAGGAGCGGGTAGATGCGGGGGGAGGTAGAGGGGGGGCGAGCAGTGACTGCAGGGTACGGGGGGGGGGGGCAGGTATACTACATATACTTTGGGGAGGCGTAGCTATACTACCTATACTCTGGGGTGGAGGGGTGCAGCTATACCACCTATACTCGGGAGGAGGGGGGGTGGCGCCATCCTCACAAGTTCTCCTCAGGTGGCAAAAAATCTAGAACCAGCCCTTATTGGGTGAATGAAGGCTGAGGCCCAGCTTGTCAGAGAAGGCCCTCTTAACGGCCCTCAGTTCCGGGTTAAGAGAGTTTCTAGCTGTCCTGAACTCATCTGGGGTACCAGACTTGTGTCCTTGAGCTTCCAGAACCAGCTCAGCTTGCTGTTGAACCAGGGATTGTTGTTAAGGAAATCCTTGAAGGACTTGGTTGGGATGCACGATTCCTTGCAGAAGCGGATATAGGAGGTGACGTTCTCCGTCCATTACTCCAGGGTGGTTGCCTCCAGGGTCGACCAGTGAGTGCAATCGAAGCATGCTGGTAGCTCCAGTTTTTCTTCTTCTATCCAGTTTTTGGCCATCCTGATGGTGGGCTTGGATGATTTGAAGAGCATCCTGTAGGTGGGGATCAGGTGAATTAGACAGTGATCCAAGTTGCCCAAGGCAGCGCCTTGAACTGACTTGTAAGCATTCTTGACAACTGTGTAACAGTGATCTAGAGTGTTGCAATTCTGGGTGGGGCCTCGTAATATGTTGCTTGTAGCGGGGGAGCTCCTTTCATAGGTTAGCTTTGTTAAAGTCTCCCAGGATGATGAAGAGGGCCTCCGGGAGTTTGGTTTCCCACTGTGAGATGGTGTCGCTGAGTGTACGCAGGGCATTCTTGCCGTTTGCGTCAGGGGGAATGTAGACCTAAATTCGGACAAACAAGGAGTTCCCGTGGTGCGTAATGTGACCTGCAATTCAAGGCAAGGATCTCTACATCCGGGGTGCAGACCTTGCTGAGGATCGTTGTGTTGGGGCACCAGGCAGTGCTAATAAAAAAGCATATGCCACCCTCTCTCTTTTTCCCAGAGAGAGCCTGATCATGGTCTGCACGGAGAAGGTTGTAGCCTGGCACTTGTAGAGAGTTGTCAGGAACGTTGTTCAGCCAGGTCTACGTGAAGCAGAGATCTGGGGTGTTCCTGCCAATCCAGGGTTTGCTGCCGAGTAATAGGATTAGCTCGTCCACCCTGTTTGGAAGGGAACATATGTTCGCCAGGAGGATGGCAGGGACAGGGTAGCGAAGTCCTTTCCTTTTGATTCTCTCCTGTGCGCCCTAACTTCTCCCCCTATAGCGTTGTTTCCTCGTGGCCCACTTGGCACCACCAGTCATGCGGTCAATGTGGGCATTGACTAGATCCCACAGGGGTGTTCCTAATACTGGGTCGCTGTGGGCTAGGGTCTCTCATCTCAGTAGTTTGGCCCTGGACAAGGTGATGGTGTGTCGGGTTGTCTGGCTGCCCTTTGCCCATGATGGACGGCAGTTGGAGGGGGGGGCGGTAATATATGGGCAGTGGGGACAGTACAGACAGAACAATGTGAGCAGTGGGGCCAGTGTAGCACAAATTCAGGGCAGAAAGGGCTAGTGCATCAGAATTACGTAGAGGCAGCAGGGCACATATGAGTGAGGTGCGTAAATCAGTGCAGACTGAGTGTGTGGCTGACAAGGGCCAATTCAGAAGTCATCTTTGTGCCCGAAATACCACCCAACCAAAAGAGACCCTGGGGATGAGCAACCCGTGCAGAGTCCTAGTGTGTGCAGTCCCAATAGAATATTTAGGCCACAGAGACCATTAACCCAATATGGAATATGCAGGCCACAGCGCCTTTTTGAAATAAATAAATTATCATTGTCCCTACTGTTCTCCTTAACATACTCAGCAAGTGTTGTTACGCTAGCATGCGTGGGGGCTTTGCTATTAAACCCCGAATGTAGGCATCATTGACTTCAATACAATTTTGCAGTTGAAAATACAGCAAGCAAATTGTAGCAAATCCCTAGATGATGGGTGACTGATCCATGCAGAAACTGTGTATTTTTGTTAAAATATTTATAGAACAACGTACTTACTGTACAGCATTATAACTGGAGAAGGAAATTAGGCCTCCAAATGCAAGAGAGAAAGAGTAGAAAACTTGTGTTCCAGCATCCAACCATGTTACTGGATTTGCTAGTTCCGTTACCTAAAAAATACCAGATTAAAATATTCAGAATTTGGTAATGTTACTTAAAGTACACCTGATCTGAGAAGGATATGGTGATTGCCATATTTATTTTCTTTGAAACAATCAGTTGCCTGGCAGTCCTGCTGATCAATTTGGCTGCAGTAGTGTCTGAATCGCACACATGAAACAAGCATGCAGCTAATCCAGTCAGACTTCAGTCAGGGCACCTGATGTGCATGCTTGTTCAGGGTATATACTGTAGTTAAGAGTATTAGAGGCAATAAATAAATAATATGTCAGCCTCAGGGAGCATCGTTAAAGGGGGCAGTGCAGCAAAAGATGGGCATGACCAAGAGGTGTGTGCAGCCTACTGCATGATACTATGATGTCATCATGGACCATAAATCTCTGAAGAATTCCACGAAGAATAAAGGCAGTTTTAATGGCAACAAAGGTCCAACTCAGAACTATCAAGACGTACCGAATAAAGTGGCTAGTAAAATATATCAATTTTCTGGTCATTGTGCTTCTTTTGGTTCATGTATTAGCATAACATTTAGAAATCATGAGCACCTAGAATGACAAATACTGTAACAATAAACCAGTATCAAATGCAATAAATAAGTATCAAATGCAGCTATTATGACCATCAAATAATAAATGCAGCTGTCATTAACCCGCATAAGAAATGTAGCAAACATCACACCCCAAATGAAATGCAGCAAACATTATGCTCCATAAGAAATACAGCAAACATGAAATGCCCTATGAAATGCAATAAACGTTATGCGCCATATGAAATGCAGCAAACATGGTGGCACATATGAAATGCAGCAAACATTACCCCACATACGAAATGCAGCAAACATAATGTCACATATGAAAATGCAATAAACATTACCTCACATATGAAATACAGTAAACATGACATCACATATGAAATACAGAAAATACTACACCCCATATGAAATGCAGCAAACATTAACAACCTCCCATTGTAAAATGCAACAAACAGGATGTCACATATGAAAGTCAGCTAACATTATCTCCCCCTCCCCCCCATAAGAAAAGCAGCAAACATGATGCCACATATAAAATGCAGCAAACATTACGTCACATAAGAAATGCAGTAAACATGATGCCACATATGAAGTGCAGCAAACGTCACCCCAAATATGAAATGCCACAAATATTACCCCACGAATGAAACTTTACCCTTAATAGGTAATTAATAATTCCTTTTTTTTGTATAGCGCCTTTCTCCTGTCGGACTCAAAGCGCTTGCGAGGCAGCCACTAGAGCGCACTCTGTAGGCAGTAGCAGTGTTAGGGAGACTTGCCCAATGAACTCCTTACTGAATAGGTGCTGGCTTACTGAGTAGGAAGAGCCAGGATTTGAACCCAGGACTCCTACATCAGAGGCAGAGCCCTTAACCAGTACACTTTCCAGCCACTGAGGTAGGAGTCCTGGGTAGCCAAATAGGTAGCCAAATCTGTACCCCAAGTATAGGAAGCCACCCAGTTTAGGTAGTCAAAGATCCCCCTATTATATGTATTCCTCCCAGTGTAGGTAGCCAAAGGTGTCCTTCTACAGTATAAGGTAGCCAAAGCTGTCTTCCCCAGTATAGGTAGCCCCCACCCACAGGTAGCCAGGGGTCGTTCCTGCCCTTTTTGTCACTCCAGGCAAGCAGTTCTGTGTCATCCCTCCCCCCCCCCCCCAAAAAAAAACACACACACACAAACACATAAACCATGTGCAGTGTAGGGTTAATGCATAATACAGAGAGTCCCTGAGAAACAAACAACTCACAGATCCTGTCTCATTTCGTTGCACACCCCCTTCCTGCACTACCCCAGCTTAGTGTGTAAATGCACAGTGTAGTGCTACAGAAGCTGTGCTCTGACCTATGCGCTGGAGTCACATGCTGTGCTTCCGCCTGTCCGCTCATCACTCCCCCTAGTTCCCAGCATCTCCTACCGCATGTAGCATGATTACACAATACATGAGGACAGTGAGGTGCAAACACTAGAAAGAGCAGAAAACAGACAGGATGGTCACAAAGGCACAACACCAGACTCCAGAGGGGAGGTCAGAGCACAGCTTTTGCTGCACTATGCCTTTACACACTGGACTGGGGGAGCACAGGAGGGGGACGGGAACAGATAGTGAAACAAGAGGACAGAGGGAGGCACAAAGGGGACAGAACGAGGCACAGTGGGACAGAGATGGGCACAGAGGGATGCACACAGAGCCGGATCATCCACGAGGCAACTTAGGCAAGTGCCTAGGGCCTGGAGAGAGTCTAGGGGCACGGTTTATGCAAGCCCTGAACAAATCTTGCCAAATAAGATAGAAGGCCATCAAGGGAGGGCCCAAAGCCGTTGCTTGCCTAGTGCACCATTACACCTTAATCCATCTCTAAATGCACAGGTGTGTAGAAGTGGCACAGAGGGACTGAAGGTGGAACAAGGAGACAGAAGGAGGCACAAAGGGAGACAGAAGGAGGCAGAGGGGGACAGAAGGACACACAAGGGGGCAGAGGTGGCACAGGGGGACTGACGGTGTCACAAGGAGATGAAGGAGACACAAAGGGGACAGAACAGTGGCATAGTTTTGGGGTGGGGATTAATCAGACACATGACTCACCCCAGGACTCCAGGGAGTGGCCTGGAATACCTATGCTGAAAAATGACCCTGAGTAAGCCCCACCCACAGCTAGCCACAGGTGTCTCCCAGTATAGGTAGTCGCCTCTCCTCAATAGGTAACCAAAGGTTTCACTTAATATAGGTAGTTCCCTCCAATAGGCAGCCAAAGAAGTGTTTTCCCCATAGGTAGCCAAAGGTTTGTCCCCATATAGGTATGTACCCCCCAGGCAACCAAAGGTGTCTCCCGGATTAGGTAGTTTCTCCCATATGAAGCCAAAGGTGTCCCCCACTTGGTTAGGCACCCCCAGGCAGCCTAAGGGGTCCCCCTCTGTAGCATAGACAGCCAGAGGTGTACCCCTTTTTGAAAGTGCTCCTCATCACAGAGTTCCTCACTGTATCAGACCTGGAGATCAGCGGTGACCTGAGGGAGAGTGCCGCAGAGTAACCGCATGACACTTCAAATGCAAGATGTGACCAGTGTCACTCTTGCATCTGAAGTCCTTGCGGTTACTGTGCGCCGCTCTCCCCATTGCTGCTGATATTGATGACTGACACTTTGAAGGTGGGGTTCAATAGATGAGGACGCACTCACTGGCTGGATCCCCAGAACAACTGGGAGTAGCGTGCAGAGCACCGGAATCCGGGCACCGGTTTCGCAGTCTTGCGTCATCAGGGGACTGCAAAACCAGCCGGGAAGGTAACGGGCGGCACCATTGTCTATTGATCTACGACTGACCATTACATGTGCGCTAATCTTCCTAGGTTCCCAGTTTATGGGCCCCGTATGTGAGTTATTGTTTTTATATCTACTGCCTTTTAAATACATTTTATCTAAATAAACGGGTTACGCTTAGATATTGCCGTTTTTGTTTTCCTATGTAAATTCCTGAAAGTTTACCTCCATACGGATGTCCACTGGATCTTCACGACGTCTGATGTTCCCTGGACGTTGTCTGTGACCTTAGCCATTTTACAACATTATAATGTGGGTTGTTGGGAGCTGGTAAGCCTTTTCTTGTTTTGATGTTTGATGGATACCTACCTCTGAGCATTTGATGTATTGTGGTAAATAATTTATCATTCCCTACATACAATGACTTTTTAAACCTGTGCTGACTTCTAACGTTTACATTTAACCTAAAGTTTTTTTTAATCACGTTTGACTCTGTATTTACGTGTTGATGCTTTACTTTCATGCATCAACGCACCTTATGCGTCTATGCGTCCGTTATGACGCATGAGTAAGTAGGCATGATTCATATGACACTTTTGTTTGCTATTGGTCAGTGGCCACGTTCTATTATGTGTGTTTTCTGATCTAAAACTACGTTTGTTGTTACGCTTTGTTGCCCCTTCTCCCCGAAGGTCTCTAATAGGATATTAATTCACTAAGGTCCTGTAAGTGAAAGATCTTTTTATGTCATACAGTAGTTTGTACTTTTTATGACTAATTGCAGTGAATTTTTTAACTGACCAATAATGAATGAGTATTGTTGACCAGGGAGTGGTTTGCATATTAACTAGCAGTCTCCCATCAGGTCCTCTCATTTACATCCTTTACCTGATTGGTTGTTGTCTTGTATATATATGTGTATGGTGGAGAGTTACTTTCAGAACTGGGCAACTTGAAGAAGGGCAGGAGCCCGAAACAGCGGACTGTTTTGCCCCATGGTTCTTTTTAATGTTTGTATTTTATTACGATAAATTATGATTAAACTTTGAAGTGGTGCAGAGTTCTACAATATTTCTACTGTGAAGGTGGGGCACAGCACAGGGCAGCCCAGCACATAAGGTCCCTGCAGAGGGTGAGGCTCAAGTGGCCATTTGGGTTGCTCTACCTAGCAGTGGCTCTCCTCTCAGTTCAGCTGTGCTTTCAAGAAAATCTCTGAGAAAAAAAAAAGTTAGACATTTACCAAGCAAACCTACGGATGATCCAGAGGGTTCACTGATCCTCTGTAACCCCACTACTGTTCGCCAAGATCCTCTTCTTCGCGACCGCACTCCTATCTGTGCCCATACATGACCACTTTCCATATGTTAACACATAGTTAACCCTATAAGGAAAGTACTTTAATGAAGCATCCAACAATAGCCACTTTCTATTCTCTTCCTAAAATACATAAAAGATTGAATAACACTCCAGGATGTCCTATAATTTTGGGAAATGGCTGTCTTACAGAAAAAATAAGCCAATATGTGGACCATTTTCTGAGGCCCTTTGTGATCAGTCTCCCTTCATATGTCAGGGACACAATGCACTTGCTTAACAGATTACAGGAGATATCAGTGACAGTCAATGTTTGGTTAGCAAATCTAGATGTAGAATCTTTATATAACTACGTTAAACATGGGTCTTGATGCAGTTGATTTTTTCCTCAAGTCTAGAAGCATTCACTTGAAAGAACAGTCCAGTCCAATTTTGTGCTGGACCTGCTATGATTTATATTGACTCACAACTATTTCTCATTTCAGAACAAATTTTACGTCCAAAAGAGAGGCTGTGCAATGGGCTCTTCATGTGCCCCGTCATATGAAAATCTCTTCCTTGGGTGGTGGGAGGATACAATAGTCTTCAGTGAAGACATGTCAGTCTATGCATCACATGTTCTCTTCTGGGGCCATTTCATAGATTGATTTATATATTTAAGTATTTATATAGCGCTGACATATTACACAGCGCTGTACAGAGTATATTGTCTTGTCACTAACTGTCCCTCAGAGGGGGCTCACAATCTAGTCCCTACCATAGTCATATGTACAGTACGTATCGTGTAGTGCGTGTATGGTCTAGGGCCAATTTTTTGGGGGGAAGCCAATTAACTTATCTGTATGTTTTTGGGATATGGGAGGAAACCGGAGTGCCCAGAGGAAACCCACACAGACACAGGAGGAACATACAAACTCCTTGCAGATGTTGACCTGGCTGGAATTCGAACCGGGGACCCAGCGCTTGCAAGACAAGAGCGCTAACCACTATGCCACCGTGTTCGTTCTGTGGGGCGGCCCCAGAGAACTGTTTGTCGACTTTGTTAAGGCTTTGAATCAGAACAATATAGGTATGTTATTTACGTTTGAGATCGATTCAAAATCTCTTAGTTTCTTGGATGTACAGATTACTAAGTCAACACTCGGTTCAGCTTCAGAAAGAAATTCCAAAAGGGCAGTTTTTGTGGGCTTGCAGAAACTGCTCAAATAACAGAAATTTTGATGTGAAATGTGAAACTCTCAAGCAGAGATTTAAAAATGGAAGATACCCCAAATTTGTGATATAAAAAGCACATAGGAATGCTCAGCTGACTAAGAGAGAAGATTTATTGATTCCTAAAAACATAGAGCTGGAGTCAAAGGAGGTGTAATGAGAATCGTGAACACCTTCTCTACACAATCTGATCAAATCAAGAAGAGGAAAGGTGATGACTTGGCACATTCATCTCTATCATTGCCAGGAAGCAAGAAGTTTTAAATCAAGATAATACCATTTATTGGCTAACTAAAAAGAATAAGAATAAGCAAGCTTTCGGCTTTGCAGCCTTCGTCGGGCTTGCAATCCTGTATGTTTCCCGGCTGATGGTACAGACAGCTTTATACATGCAACATCTAAAGGGGTTACATAGATTTTTTTTCAAGCATAAATACATGTCATTAAGATGCCTTAAGTGAAACTGAAAATCTAAATGGGGTGAAAGGTTGATAGCGGAGATAAGAATCCTTGTTTACACCATGTTACCAGACCTGGGAGTTGGATTGTCACAGAGGCATCGTAAATTCTGAGTTCACAAGTTTAGCTATATAGGCTGAGAAAGAGTTTAGCATTAAATATCCTCAGACTCATACCAATATAAAAAGTTTTTGTCCTTATTCAAGCCTTTATCCACTGCTTTGAACCAATTTATTAATTTTGTTTCTGCTATTTATCGATCATTCCACCAATCTGGTCTATCTGATCATGTGTGCTAAATGCCTCAATGTTATGTACGTGGGAGAAACTGGACAAACTCTGCGCAAACGTATGAATGGACACAGGCACACTATTAACGATACCAAATCTGGACTCCCAGTTGCTATGCACTTTCGGTCCAATGGACACTGCATGTATGATCTTCATGTCACTGTCCTGAAGAGTGGCTTCAAAACGTCAAATGATCGATTAATAGCAGGCAAACGCCGCCAGACCATGCACAGCGAGTCCTTTCCCGGTGTGACCAAGGTTCTGCCTCCTACCAACAGGTGCATCCGGGTGCTGAACGGGTTGCTTGCCCGGGCCATGTGCTCCCTGCTCCTGCCATACTCCTTTGTGCAGGAGGGGAGTGACATGAGAACGCTCCTGCAGTATGGGATCCCGGAGTGGCAAATTCCTAGCCGCCACTATTTCTCCCGCACGGCGATCCCAGCACTGCACCGTTTTGCTATGGCGAACGTGGGCCACTCGCTTGATCACGCCGTGAGTGAGAGGATCCACATCACCATGGATTCAAGGAGTAGCCATTTTGGGACAGACCGCTACCTGTCCTTCACGGTCCACTGGGTCAGCCTAGTTGACTGCGCCAGCAAGGAAGCAGCAGGTCCATCCTCAGGTGCATCAGCAGCAGCATCACCACCAGTAGTCCACTATGTGGTGCCACCACACGGGGTCAGGGGAGAAGCAGCAGCTTCTGCCTCCAAGCGACCCCACCTCAACAGCAGCGTGAAGGCCCGCCATTGCCAAGCGCTTCTGGAGATGAGAAGCCTGGAAAAGAACAGTCTCATGGCAGCCAACGTGCTCCGCTACCTGAGGGAGCAGGAGAAGACGTGGCTGACCCCCAGAGGCCTCAGAGTCAGATTGGTGGTGTCTGACAATGCGGCCAACCTGCTGCCTGCCATCAGCAGGGGACACTTGACCCAGGTCCCCTGCTTGGCCCACGTCCTGAAGCTGGGGGAGCAGAAGTTGCTGTGCACCTATCAGGGGTTGGACAATCTGTTGGAAGCGGCTCGGAAAATTGTGCGCAGTTTCTGCCGCTCAGCTGTTGCCGCAGCAAACCTGGCCGACATGCAGCAGCTTGAGGACCTGCCATGACACCGCCTTGTCATCGATGTGCCAACTCACTGGAATTCCATCCTGGCGATGTTGGAGCGGCTGGTTGAGCAGAGAAGGGCTGTCAACTGCCACATCGTTGAGGGAACTCTCGCCGGCACCACCAAACTCCAGCTCCTCTCCAACGCACAGTGGGGGCAGATGCAGCAGGTCTGCTTGGTGTTGGCTCCCTTCCTGCAAGGAACCAACCTGGTCAGCAAGGAACGGGCATCCCTCTGCCAATGGGTGCCCATTGTTTGTCTGCTGGACAGTGCCCTGGGTGATCTGCTGGATGTGGGAGAGGAGGCCTTGATCCAGCTGGAACAGCAGCCACCTGCGTAGTCCACTTCTGCGCAGGATTTTGAGTTGTTGGAGGAGGAGGAGTTGGAGGTCCTGGACGTTGCTGTTGAGGGGGAACAGCAGAGCACTGCTGCAGTGGTGTGAGGGTGAAGAGAGGAGGAAGAGGCTCAGGGGCCGGAGGAGGAGGACAGCGTTGCGGCCGCTGACCCTGATGTCTCTGCTGGACGGACCACCCTGTTCCCCATGGCAGCGCACATGCTGCGGTGCCTGCGCACAGACCTCAGGGTGAAGCAGATGCGTGCTTGGGAGGACGCCTGCATCAGCATGATCCTGGACCCACGGCTGAAGAGGAAGGTGGGTCAGTTCCTGCCTGCTGGAGACCCTGAGCAGCGAACAAGGGAGTTGCAGGAGATCCTTGTTTGGCGATTGGAGGAAGCCTTCCCCCAGCCTTCCACCCCCTCTGTCCCTGCAGCCAGCAGCAGCAGCATCAGGTGCCCAGGAGACCTGCTGTCCTTGACAAAGGCACTCTACATGACGGTAGAGCAGCCAAGAGAGGATGTGCATGCAGCAGCATCCTCCTCTCAAAGTCACAGCCAGCGCCTGACCCGGATGGTGGCCGACTACATGGGGTTCTTCAGTGGGCTTGACACCGGCGAGGAGCCTGTGGACCCCTTGGATCACTGGGTTGAGCGGTTGCAGATCTGGAGTGAGCTGGCATAGTATGCCCTGGAAGTCCTGTCTTGCCCCCCTTCCAGCGTGCTGTGCGAGAGGTGCTTCACTGCGGCCAGAGGCGTGGTCATGGAGAAGCGCTCTCGTCTGTCCACAGAGTCCTTGAACAGACTCACATTTTTGAAGATCAACCAGGCCTGGATTGAAGGCACGTTCCAGGCACCTGTTGTCGGGGAGAGGAGGACATAAGGTGCCTGGATGGGAATTATTTTTCACAACATCAATGTAACGGTTGTGGAACTTTCTCCGTGATCAGCGCTCAACGCGTGCGCTGATACGGCGGAAATCCTCCACAAGCGTATAATTGCAGGCACCCAGCAAAAGGTGCTACGCACCCGTAGAGGGAAATTCCTGTCGGCAGATGGCGCTGGGGAGTGCAGAGGTACCAATCCTCTGTACCTACACAAATGCCAGACAGGAATTGTACGAAGCGCAGAACGCAATAGCAAGAGAAGCAATTGCGAATGAGAACGAGCAAAGGGACAGATTGTATGTGTGTGCTCCAATCTAGTCGCCAACCCGCGACCGCGCACGCACAACAGCAAATACGAAATAGGAACGCGATCGCGAGAGGTGCGATCGCCAGACGTGACACAAGGCAGATCAGAACAGAATACGAGGATAGCAAAGGCACAGCAAATCATACAATGAGGAGATGCGGAAAATAACAAACGCTAGCTAACCGCGAACACCGCACTCATTCGCAACAGTGCACGCGGTTATGCGCGGTCTCCACGTGATAAGCACAATAGAGACAAGCACGCCTAACTAACCATCGACAGACAAATATGAAACAGAGGACGCGAACGCTTGCTTAACGGTTACCTCACCGAGCCTCCAGCAAGCGGTCGTAGCAGACAAGACAGACACAAGAAAACAGGGACAAGCGAGAGATAGGATCCACAGCACTAGCGAAAGTGGCTAACGCGATCCAGGAAGACAGAGTAGCAGAACAGAAGGATCCACAGCACTAGCGGAAAGTGGCTAGCGCGATCCCAGGAGACAGAACAGAAGAGATAGCTGGTAGCAACCGCTGCACCAGCTATACTCCAAGAACAGAGATCAGAACCATTTCCTGTCGACCACCGCTGGGACAGGACAATAGCAACAGAACAAACAAACAGATAAGCAATCCTAACTGCACTAAGGAAACCTGCCTTGTGCAGTTTTCCAGGAATTACTCTAAGCTGATCTTCATACAAAGAGCATGGCTGACACTCTCCAGGGTGTTTCACAGGAAGACTCCTTATGACCAGCCAAGCATTGTGGGAAAGACATGCCTCCAATGAATGTGGCCAGGCAATTTGCATGACAAATTCCTCTGCAAGCACAAGCTGCAAAACTGACAGAAGCTCTTCTTTCCAGAGTCCTGCAGCATGCAAACCTAAACAATGGTCAAAAAACTGCCTGCCTGCACAGGCAGCCGAGCAGATCTTCACAATCAACCTTCAGTCCCCTGCTAATTTGGCATGGTTTTTCTGTAGGTGCTGTGGTACCACCTCTAGGGTACATGGCCCGTTACATTGCCTGCTGCCACATGGCACTCCTCCTCCACCTCCTGCTGCTGCTGTATTTAACCTCCTGCTGTCTGTGTTCCCACCGCCAGGATCCACAGAATTATGCGCTGCTGCCATGCACCACTAGCTATTACGCTACTACAATAGCTACATTTTTTGTTAAAAAAATAATTCTGAGGTTTCTGTGTTGAAAACTGTGCTTTCCCAGTTGTGTATTGGACACAATGTGAGCTTCATGACTGCTGTCTGGACCTCCTGCTGTATGGTGTTTATTATTACAGCCGTGGTACCAACGCTAGGGACCATGGCCCGTTACATTGCCTGCTGCCAAACGTCACTCCTCCTCCTGCTGCTGCTGCTGTATTGAACCTCCTGCTGTCTGTGTTCCCACTGCCAGGGTCCACAGAATTTTACACTGCTGCCATGCACCATTAGCTATTACGCCACTGCAATAGCTACATTTTGTAGTAAAACATATATATATTTCTGAGGTGTCTGGGTTGAAAACTGTGCTGTCCCAGTTGTGTATTGGACACAATGTGGGCTTCACAACTGCTGTCCGGAACCTCCTGCTGTTGGTGTTTATTATTACAGCCGTGGTACCAACGCTAGGGACCCTGGCTCATTACATTGCCTGCTGCCAAACGTCACTCCTCCACCTGCTGCTGCTGTATTTAACCTCATGCTGTCTGTGTTGCCACCGCCAGGGTCCACAGAATATTGCACTGCTGCCATGCGCCACTAGCTATTATGCCACTGCAATAGCTACATTTTTTGTTTTAAAAAATATATATTTTTCTGAGGTGTCTGGGTTGAAAACTGTGCTGTCCCAGTTGTGTATTTTATTTATTTATTTATTGTATTTATAAAGCGCCAACATATTACTCAGCGCTGACATATTACGCATATTGGACACAATGTGGGCTTCACAACTGCTGTCCGGAACCTCCTGCTGTATGGTGTTTATTATTACAGCCGTGATACCAACGCTAGGGACCATGGCCCATTACATTGCCTGCTGCCAAACGTCACTCCTCCTCCTGCTGCTGCTGTATTTAACCACCTGCTGTCTGTGTTCCCACCGCCAGGGTCCACAGAATTTTGCGCTGATGCCATGTGCCACTAGCTATTACGTCACTACAATAGCTACATTTTTTTGTTTAAAATATATATATATATTAGGCAGCTATACTACCCATACTGGGGCAGCTATACTACCCATACTGGGGCAGTTATACTACCTACACTGGGGCAGTTATACTACCTACTCTAGGGCAGCTATGCTACTTACACTGGGGCAGCTATACTACCTACACTGGGGCAGCTATACTACCTACACTGGGGCAGCTATACTACCTACACTGGGGCAGCTATACTACCTGTACTGGGGCAGCTATACTACCTATACTGGGGCAGCTATTCTATCCATACTAGGACAACTATATTAACTATACTGGGGCAGCAATACTACTTATACTGGGGAACTATACTACCTATATTGGAGCAGTTTTACTACCTATACTGGGGCAACTATACTTCCTATACTGGGGCAGCTATACTACCTATACTAGGGAACTATACTACCTATAATGGGGCAGCTATACTACCTATACATATGTGATGTTGTGTCACAGAGATCTGAGCATTTGGCGTGATGTGTCACAACTTCAAAAAGTTTGGGAGC
Source organism: Hyperolius riggenbachi (assembly GCF_040937935.1). Taxonomy (NCBI): domain Eukaryota; kingdom Metazoa; phylum Chordata; class Amphibia; order Anura; family Hyperoliidae; genus Hyperolius; species Hyperolius riggenbachi. The sequence continues at coordinate 185,754,499 of NC_090650.1, read as the reverse complement.
CACTGGCATAGGTAAAAAAAAGTTATTGCTGTATCAATCGTGACACAGCTGATATGCCAAAATTGTCAGGAACCTTAAAGTGGATATGAGCTCAGAACTTCCTCTCTGCTCTAAAAGATTAGGGACAGTATGAAAACAATCAGGGAAACAAAATCTGTGTTACAATGCACAGAAATACCCAACAAAAGACCTGAAAAAGAAGGGTTAAAGCATCTTTCTTTCCTGTACAGCTAACACAGAGGTGCTGTGAGTCATGCCTACTGATTACACACGTGTTACATTCAACTGTAACTAAATAAACTAACAGCTTAGTGCAGCTTATTTCTACAGCATTTCTATGTTTAATGATCACTTTTCAGTTTGTTCTTTGCAACTTTAAGGGGTAAAAACCGGCAGTGGTTAAGTAGGTATTATATTTGACTGCATTGTTTTCCCCATGCCTTGAGAAAAGGGGACCCTGAGAGGCCCCTAAAACAATTACAATTGTGCATAATGGCATAATATGTGTGTGTATCTGAATATTGGTGTGCTGAGAATTCCACAACTATTGGACTATTGGTGATTGGCCTAATCATCTCTCATGCACCCTACGGAGTGCCAGCTCTCTCTTTGTAAATATGCTTAAAAGGCTTTCCCTGTCCTCTCCACTAGGGGGAACCAGCTCTGATACCCCAGAAGATCTCACCTCATGCCTGAACAGAGTGTACCTGATTGGGCTTGGCTATTTCCGCTGGAGCCTGAGCGGGAGTGCAGGCACGCACCAGCCGCATGTTGTTGTTTGTTTTTTTCAGTGGCTGCCAGCACTGTATTCCCAAGGTGAAAAGCATTATTAGGATTCAGAGGCTTCCTCTTGCAAAGCTAAGTACCACCCAGGGGCATTTTTTTCCTGACAGGTTCACTTTTGAAAGGAAAAAGAGTAAAGAGGAACTGTAATGTGTAAATAAACTCGTCATCACCGTGAAGCTGATGGCAGGTTTATCAGGGAAAACCCAAATCTTTAGAGGGGAAAAAGTCCACTACAGGTTGTCTTTAAGTTAGCTTATAAATGATATTATCCTGATTCCAAACCTTTTGCTTTTACTGATGGCTAACATGTCCCGGCCCACCAATAGCCTGTTTCCACAGGAAAAAATACAATATATCTCAGCCAGGAAGAATGATAACAGTGAAAATGATGTTCCTGCTTAAGTTATTATATCACTTTAGAGTTCTACCTTAAAAAAAACTCCCCGTACCCTAGAAGAGATGCAAAGATATATACTATGATTTACATGGGTTCCAACAAGCCAGGATTAATACAATAATTCTGTTTAAATGTAAGATAGATGGTAGACTAGAGGTCTTTAATACAAATTCTGCCAGGCAGCCAAATTAGCATCTGAGTGGTCAGTGCAGTATCTGCACCAATAGTGCGTTGTGGTCCATTTTGAATCTGGAGAAGGTAAGTTTCCCCTACAGATTTCTGTGGGAAACGCATTTGCTGTCTGGAAAAATCATGCAGGTAGGATTTTTGTGTTGAGGCTACCACAACAGAGTGGATCCAATGGATTTGTTGCAGACTGACAATTTTGAATGGATCCCATGAATAGCATAGAATATTTATGAAATCAAATCTAAAACAAGAAGATACTATATTCTCCATGACTTTCTTTGAGAATTTTTGTGCTAAGAGACCTCTAAAACCTGAACTGATCTCCCTATTTACTTCTCTATGAATGCTAACAACAGGTAGAAAAGCCTAGTTGCATTTTTACAGTAAAAAAAATGTAAAATGTAAAACATTTTTTTTTTGTCACTGTCATTTGCACTTGGTAGTAAAAATCTGTCAGTTCTGACAGGTTTTGGATTAGTCTGTCTTCCCCATGGCGAATTATCAGAATTTGTTTCATTTTCAAAAACATTAACAGAATGGCAGTTGCTCATTGATCAGAGTTGGGCGGCCAGTTGACATATTTGCATAGATCCTTTCCAAAGATTGTTTTGTAAACAACAAAAGAAATGGAGGGAAATCCCTTATGTGCAGGTCAGCATGGTGGTGTAGTGGCTAGTCGCCTTGCAACGCTGGGTCCCCTTGCAACGCTGGGTCCCCGGTTCAAATCCCAGGTCAACATCTGCAAGTAATTTGTATGTTCCCCCTTTGTCTGCGTGGGGTTACTCCGGTTTCCTCCCACATCCCAAAAACATACAGAGAAGTTAATTGGCTTTCCCCCAAAATTGGCCCTAAATTACTATACATACACTATACGATACATACATAGACATAAGACTATAGTAGAGATTAGATTGTGTGAGCCCCTCTGAGGGACAGTTACATGACAAGACAAAATACTCTGTACAGTGCTGTGATGTCAAAACTATATAAATACTAAATAATAATAATGTGGATTTGGTCAGATTTCTCAGATCTGAAACTGAAAAGTGTTGTGATAAAAGTTAACCCCTACCTTCTTTTTTATTGGGGGGTAGGTTCATACAGGGGCGTTGCTAGCCCCAAAGATCAGAGTCAGGCAGTGGGTGCAGTACTCATCTCTGGCTGCAGATTCTGCTGGCATCTTCTCTTCTGGGCTTCTCCCCCTAGTGTCTGAAAATGATTCAGATGCTAGAGCTCCTAGCGACTGATTGAGGCACCACAGCTCTCAGTATTCCCCCATAGAGCCATGGAGCCTCTGGGGAGCCATGTTGGGAGCTGTAGTGGCTCAATGGCAGGCATGCTGGGAGCTGTGGTACATCAATGGGGGCATGCTGGGTGCTGTAGTGCTATGCTGTGTACTGTGATACCTTTATGGGGACATGCAGGGGGTTGTGGTTCTTCTATAGGGGCATTCTGGGAGTTGTGGTGCCTCAATGTGAGGCCATGGGAACATGGGAGGGGGTCCACTAGAAGGTCAGGGAATGCTATGGGGGGACTGGCAGACAATCTGGCAGCAGGTCAGCCCACCTAGCAGAAAGTAAGGTAACTCTGCCTAAATATGTTTAAGTAACACTGTCTATTTATTGATATGCATTTTTTTTTGTCATATTAATGGAGAGGGGGGCTTCATCCAACATTTTGCTGGGCAGGCCTACTTAGACCGCTGTTACGTTTGTGTAAATTTGGCTCCACCTATAACCACACCCACATTCTGGTGTGTGGCCACAACTATTTTTGGGCTGGAGTACCCAAAAGTGCCCCAGAATCTCTTAGGATCCTAGCAACACCCCTTGTTTCATATATGAAATATCTGAGGAAATAAAGCATTACAAAATCACTAACTTTTAGAGTAAATGCAATGCTTTGTGCAGTAGTAGTACACAAAATAATTTACATTTGTTCTAGTGAGAGCATAACAACCAAACTTACATTTGGTGTGAACAAATATTTGATTCCACTGACAGATCCCTTCAGTGTTAGAGCTCTGATCAAGAAAATCGTAAGGACCAGGTAAGGAAGTGTTGATGTAACATAAACCGCCTGAAAAAAAAAAACAAGAACATGATTACTCAATGTGATATTGTAGCTTTATCTATGTAGCCTAACAGGGGCAAACCCAGGATTTTCAAGGGGGGGGGGGGGGGGGGGGGGGGTTCCTGAAAGGTCTCTTTTGGCAAGCTGTGCACTACAGCGCATGCGTTTTCCTACAAAATACACATGATGCACAGCATTTCCCCACAAAATACACACAATGGGCAGTGTTTCCCTACAAAATACACACGATGGAGTAGTATTTTGCCGAAATATATATAACCTGCCACCTAAACCCTAAATTAAAGTAACCCTGTGGTGGAGTGTTGGTAGGCATTGAGGATCTGCACGCAAGGCGGACATCTGAACCATAAAAGTGACTGGTGGGGGAGGGGCATGTGGGGATATGCATGAAAGATGAACTTGCAGCCCAGTATCTAAATCCTAAAAGTGAACCTGTAGTGTGTGTGTGTGTGTGTGTGTGTGTGTGTGTGTGTGTGTGTGTGTCTCCCCACTCCCACACACTACAGGGTCACTTTTAGGGCTATATAAATGCATACTAATATGGTAGGACATTACACTATGACTATGGTAGGATTAGACTGAGCTCCTCTGAGGACAGTCAGTGACATGACTATGTACTCTGTAATGTGCTGCAGAATATGTCAGTGCTATATAAATACATAATAATAATATGGTAGGACATTAGGCTATGACTATGGTAGGATTAGATTGTGAGCTCCTCTGAGGACAGTCAGTGACATGACTATGTATTCTGTAATGTGCTGCAGAAGATGTCAGTGCTATATAAATACATAATAATATGGTAGGACATTAGATTATGACTATGGTAGGATTAGAGTGTGAGCTCTTTTGAGGACAGTCAGTGAATTGAATATGTACTCTGTAATGTGCTGCAGAAGATGTCAGTGCTATATAAATACATAATAGCAATAATAATATGGTAGGACATTAGACTATGACTATGGTAGGATTAGATTGTGAGCTCCTCTGAGGACAGTCAGTGACATGACTATGTACTCTGTAATGTGCTGCAGGAGATGTCAGTGCTATATAAATACATAATAATAATAATATGGTAGGACATTAGACTATGACTATGGTAGGATTAGATTGTGAGCTCCTCTGAGGATAGTCAGTGACATGACTATGTATTCTGTAATGTGCTGCAGGAGATGTCAGTGCTATATAAATACATAATAATAATAATAATATGGAAGGACATTTGACTAGGACTATGGTAGGCTTAGAGTGTGAGCTCCTCTGAGGACAGTCAGTGACATGACTATGTACTCTGTAATGTGCTGCAGAAGATGTCAGTGCTATATAAATACATAATAATAATAATATGGTAGGACATTAGACTATGATTATGGTGGGATTAGATTGTGAGCTCCTCTGAGGACAGTCAGTGACTTAAATATGTACACTGTAAAGTGCTGCTGAAGATGCCAGTGCTGTATAAATACATAATATTAATATGGTAGGATACCATATATGACTATGGCAGGGACATGACTATGTACTCTGTGAAGTGCTGCTGAAAATGTCAATGCTATATAAATACATATTAATTATATGGTTTCATATTAGACTAGTAACACAGTTATGTACACTGCAAAGTGCTAGGGACATGTGCTTGTTTAGATGCATTTACAATGAGCCATTGCTGATTACTTTTTTCAAGGTGGGGTGGGGGGGGGGCAAAGGGAGGAGGATTGAGGAGGGTATAAGAGAGATAAAAAGAAATGGACAGAGTAGAGGAAGACAGTAAAGGTAGCCATACATCAGGCAACCTGTCGATCGACCATCCAATTAGATTATTATACTCAGATAAAAATCAAGAGCGTGTTCGATCGACGGACGATGTGTCCAATTTCTGTCCCAAATTGGTTGCATCTATCGGTCGGACATGCTGCATGACGTAGGGCTGACATACTCGATCAGGTGCGTAACGGTATGCAATATCGGGATGAGCAACAAAACCCCCCTAATGTAAAAAGTGCCCACCCCATTCCCCCCCTGCAGTATACTTTACTTGGCGGTGTCCGCCGCTGGCTCCGGGTTTTGTCCTCAGACACACAACCCGCGTTGTTGCTGGCATATTTGTGACATTACACGCGCCCACATATATGCCGGCAACCACGTGGGGCGTGTGTTTTGGAGGCAGACAGAGCCATCGGCAGAAAACCACAAGTAAAGTATACAGCATGGGGCCCAGAGGGGGGGGGGCACATTTTACCTCAAGGGGGGGACAACGGTGAGGTGGCGGATGCGGCGTCACGAGGACGATTCATAAGATATTTCATACTGAAATCGATCAGAATTTTGGCCTGTGGTGTGTGGGCAGATAACAGATCTTTCTCCGATCAGAGAGAGATCTGTCTCTTGTCTTGGCCGCTCTGCCCATACATTGGCAGTTGGCACCTCAATAACAATAATAGGGACTGTGTGAAAGTAAAGAGATATGAGAATTGGGAGGGAGATAGATGTGGAAAAGAGAAAAGGGGGGCATAAGAGAGAGGGGAAGATAAAGTGGAAGAGACACAAGAGAGATTGGGGGAGATGAATAATGGCAGGGCGATTTCTAACCAGGCTCCAGTCTTCACCTCTCTGTTTGGCTGGGACATGCAGAGGAAGCTAATTAAGACATGAAAGAGAGGGAGGGGGTCAGGGGGACACAGGCAGAGATAACAGATTAAAGTCAGACTGCAAATAAACAGTAAGGGCCCGTTTCCACTATCGCGAATCTGCATGCGTTTCCTGCATGCAGATTAGCACAGCCAATACAAGTGGATGTGCCTGTTTCCACTTGTCAGTTTTCCTGAGCGTTTTTCTGTGCAGGATTTTTCTGCACGCCAGAGCCCTCAGAATTCGCCTGCGTGTGGAATGCATGCGAATCGCCGCTAATGTATTTAATAGGGAAATCGCCTGCGGCTTTGGCATGCGAATTTTCATGCGAATTCGCATGGAAATCAATGGAAAAACACACCGGCACTGCCATGGTTAAATTCGCATATAGCGTCATCCATGCGAATTTTCATGCGAATTCGCACGAAAATTCACATACAGCCGCATGAGAAATTCGCATCCGCATGCGAATTTTAACCGCGGCGATTCGCACCGCACAAGTGGAAACGGGCCCTGAATGATCCAGCTTACACAGCGGGCTCTGCTCGGCTGTCACCTCTCCCTGCTAGAGACACTCCCAGCTGCAGCACAGCACTCCCGACCATCTTTAACCCTTCTGCTCTGCAGATCCATTCCTGGAGGAGGGAGTGGCTGTCTCTCAGAGAAATCCAAACTTGCCGCTCTGCAGCCAGACGGGGGAGGGGCGTCACACGAAGAGCAGGAATTAGAACAGAGCTGTGCTGTGCTCTGGCTGCGATGACTGTGACATGACCTTCTGGCCATACTTCATGGGCCCCTTTACAAAATGATCTTGCTGCACAGCCGTTTGTCTGCCCTGGGAGGCGATGCCCCATGGCTGCATACACGGCAGCCCCACTTCCGGTCTAAGTACAGGGGGGAGGTTCCAGACACCCGGAACAACCACCTCGGTGCGCCAGTGCCTAAGGTAGCATTTTATTATCTTTTGCAGAAGGAGACAGGTCAACGCATGACAAAAAAACATGCAGCTTACCATGGATCAATGGCAGTATCTCAAACAAAAGGCAGAGCAGCAGTGCACATCTGGCTTCAAGGGAACTTTAACTGAACTTAGTTTCGTTTTTGGCGACTCACCAGTCGGCCGGCCGCCATGCGTATTATTGGATGCATTCCCTACTGCAATTAGCGCTGTTGCGGACCGCAACGCGTATCTACGCGTGTGGAATGCGGCAACGCGTATTTTTATACGGGTTGCGGTTCAGTTAAGGTTCCTTTTAAGGGCCTGTTTCCACTACACGCAGATTGGATGCAGAATGGATGCAGAAAAACTGACTCCAATGAATGTCTATGGGCCTGTTTCCACTAAACGCAATTTTACTGATGCAGATTTTCCCATAGGCATTCATTGGCGTCAGTTTTTCCTGCATCCATTCTGCATCCAATCTGCGTGTAGTGGAAACAGGCCCTAACTGTTAATTGCACATTGTTAAAATCAGTTACATTCAACAGTACCGCATATGACAGAGAGAGGTAAAGGTAGTGGGAAGGTCACTTTCCAACTGCCTTTACCTCTCTCTGTCATATGTGGTACTGTTGCCTGTAACTGCTTTTAACAATGTGCAATTAAAGGTAACGTTTTAAGCCAGGTGTGTGCTGCTGCGCTGCCTTTTTGGGGGATTTTATTATCTTTATTGTTTACATATTCCATTACAAAGATGTAGTTGAAAGAAAAAAAAAAGCTGTAGCCCTTTTGAGTTTTAGCATAGTGCCTTCCTACTGTTAATATTTAATTTAAAGAGGAACTCAAGTAAAAATAATGTAACAAAAAAAGTGCTTCATTTTGCAATAATTATGTATAAATGATTTAGTCAGTGTTTGCCCTTTGTAAAATATTTCCTTACCCTGATTTACATTCTGACATTGGTGACATTTTTACTGCTGGCAGGTGATGTCAGTGGAAGGAGATGCTGCTTGCTTTTTTGGTAGTTGGAAACAACTGGAAATAGCTGCTATTTCCCACAATACAGCATGGTTCTGACATCACACTATGGGAGCGGTTTCACCACAATATCAGCCATACAGAGCCTCCTGAGTCCTGATGATCCGTTTGCGAAAAGGAAAAGATTTCTCATGGGAAAGGGGGTATTAGCTATTGATTGGGATGAAGTTTAATTGTTCGTTACGGTTTCTCTTTAAATATTTATGTAGGATTGATACTTTTTTGATTGATGGCTGTTTGCAGAGAATTTTTTTTTTTTAAAAAGGTACTTCCAATTACCCACAAAAATCATAATTGAATGACATAAGCCATTGTTTTAGGGTCAATTTAGCAAAAAAAATGATAAATCTACCAATAAAATTTTGGGTTGTGGGAGTTATTGGAGTACCCCAAACCCCCTTCCACTCATCATATGTACTCTATTCATTTATACATTCCACCCCTCTAGCCTGCTTGCCCTACTCACACTATATAGCTCTACCAACCCTGGCCCACTTACATCCCACATCCTCCTCACCAGGCCCCCACTCACATTACATATCCTATATTTACCCCATCCACATTATATCATGTATTTAACTCCCAACCCACTCCACTCCTTAGTTTTAAGTGAGATCAGCAGAGGTTCCCTGCACCTTCACCAAATCACCCAATGGGCTGAGAGGTACCCCCTACCCTCATAGGTAATCAGAGGTGCCCCTGGAAGTCGCCCTCAACCCCATAGGTCATCAGAGGTGCCGCTATTGGTTGCCCCCCTATCCGCATAGGTAATCAGAAGTGCCCCTGGGCGTCTCCCCCCCTCCCCCCCATTAGGTAGTCAGATGTGTCACTGGTTGTTCCTCTCCCAACCCCTGCGTGTCCACCAGCAGAGTATTAGTAGCATAAAGACACTTACATGATCCATCTGCCCAGGTCTCCTTTACGATCTGCTCTCCATAGCGGCAGTGCTCCCTCTACTTCCTGGTCCTCATGCAGGGAGTAAAGGGAGAGCTGCGGCTATGGAGGAAAGATCACTGCGGCTATGAAGCACAGATCACATAACTGGTTTCACGCTCTGCATGGAGGGGGTGGAGAGCACTGGTAGGGGCCCTAAGTAGAGGGAGGAAGCAGAAAAGTTGGGCCCCCTTCAGTGAACAGTTGACCGGCAGTACCCGGCTTCCGGCTTCTTAAAGTGGATCCGAGATGAACTTTTACTCATTGCATAATTGTGTTCCTTTCCTATTATTTATAGGGCATTCCTCAAGCCAAATACTTTTTTGTTTTTGTTTTAATGATCTAATTTCCTATAAACTAAAAAAGCCATGCCCACAGGTTTTCAGAGAGCCAAGGCACTTTCAGACAGTAGCAAGGGCTCATGGGAGCTCAGTCTGGGCAGGAGGAGGGGGAGGTATTACTAGCCAGAGATTTCAGAGGCAGAGGGGAGGAGGGAGGAGGAGGGGGGATTAGGTTTTTTTGCTCAAGATGCAGATAAGCCTGCCTCTGTGTAATGTTTACAAGCAACATGGCTGCTGTCATTGTATCACAGGAAGAAATAATAATATATTCTATTAAAGCTGTTTGCAGCTAGATTTGCTGTGTAAACCAACTAAACTTTAGATAAGATATATAGACAAGTTACTTGTTATAGTTAGTTGTTTTTTTTCGGATCTGCTTTAAATGCAGCATCTGCGGGGGCCCCGATGCCCACCACCCCGCCGGCCCAGTCTTGCCCTGCTGGAAACCAATCCAGCGCAGGTTTGCTGAATAACAATGTTTCTTTACCACTCCTCAGGTTTTCCAACGTTAATATAAAAAAGGACAAACACTTTTTACAGAATATTCCCAAACAGCATATTTGAGTTTCTATATTTTAATTCATATTAAAATACCTTTCCTGTTGTTTCAATGCCTCTTATGGTACACACATAGAGTACACCCCAAGCACAAGCTAAGCTGAGTACAAGCCACCATTGTAGAGTGCCTGAGTCTTCAATAGATGTGGAAATGTTCAGTGTTTCCCTATACCAGTAATAATCCACAGGGGAACTTTTTGCGCATTCAGTTACAACACCTGAAATAAGTAAAGAAATGCATATATTCAAACATTGCTTGTATTCTGTTCTGCTGTCTTGCAAAATAAAAAAGAATAAAGAAAAAAAAAACCACACACACACACACACATATATATATATATATATATATATATATATATATATATATATATATATATATATATATACACACACACACATTATAAAAATAGTTAAAGTTATTTTTTATCACCTTTAATTGTTCATATAAGATAGTCATTTTTGTTCCAACTTAAAGTGCAGAAGACAGTGCTAAGTAGAATTAAGAAATGCAATGTTGAAATACTAAACTATTTTGAAAAGCAAATAGTTTTTCATTATGGTACATGACTCCATAGAAGGGCCATGTTCTTATTGCAAGCATGCTGGTCTACTTTTAGATTGTGTATAACTGTGGAATCGCAATGACATGGACTTTTAGCCCATGTTGCTGTTGTCATCAGTTTGATGTGTGACAAATGCCCTGCATGGATGCATGCATGCATTTTCAGTATGATTGTGTTGTGTCCCAATCAGAGCAGCTAAATAAGACTTTCAAGAGCAACAAGAAGCGCTCAGTGATTTGCAGTGGGGAAAAGACGCAAGCCAGAAAGCATGGCCTGTAGCGACAGGAGAGCAGCGCAATGGAGCACAGGACCCCATGATAGGAGCTAGCTTGGCAGGCAGGGGTTAACTTCAGGGGGTGGGTTAGAGCGGTGGCCGAGAGCACGCATTATGTGCAAGGCACTTGGGAGGTGAGTGGAGGAAGTGATGTCAGAGGAAGTGATGTTGTCAGGGAATACCAGACGCATGGGGGACATTGAGGCAGCAGGACGTGTTTCTCCGATGCTGGGCAAATCAAGTGCGTCATGGCAGACAGCATAGAGAAGCTGCTCCAGAAGGTAAGGATCAAAGCAGATTCACGCGGCCCCCAGTAGGTGGCCATCCAGATGGCGGCCATGACAGTGGGTGGATCAGCACCCCGCACCAGTGCTCGAGTGACCCGCCCGCCTGACAGGCTGACCCCTGCTGCATCACCGCGGCCAAACCGGCGCGCAGGTAGACCATACAAACCCCGTCGCCACCCTCCTCAAAGCGGCCACCTAAGCAGGGTAAGGGCCGGTCCCGGTGACCAGCCGGGAAGATTCTGAGGAGCCAGGGCCATCGGGCAAGCCTGGACACAGGGAGTCTCACGGCGGGGCATCGGGTGACGCCCAGCAGCCTACGCCAGCAGGCTCAAGAAAAACAGCCCAGCCCACAAGGACAGATAAACAACAGAGGCCCCACAACTCCTCCAGGCCTGCTGTTCACCCCGGGGACACGGCTGTGCCCCATCAGGCCCAGGCCAGGCGCCCCTCTCAGCAAGCCAAGGTAAAGGGGAAAAGAGAGAAGTTGTCCCAGAAGCATAGCAAAGCCCAGCCGCAGGGCCGCAGTTCAGGCAGCCGGAGGAATAGCGGCTCGCACAACATGGGCGCGCGGAATCAGCAGTCTTCATCCAGCAGCAGATCATCCAGCAGACAAAGTGGGTCGGTCCTCGCTAGTTCCGCCAGTCATTCTGGACGTGGAAACGAGTCACCTAATGAGGAGGCTTCATCGCACTCTGAGGAGGAGGATGGAGGGACTTCGGATCGATCAAGGGATTCGGCTGGTCAGGACGGATGTCCGGTGCAGCCAGGTGAGACAAATTTAATTCCAACCCTTCCTGATGCTTATAATGTTACGGGTACAAGCGGCTTAGTACCAACCGATCCGATTAGGTTGGTAGCAATGCAGTCTCCGAGGGATAGTGCCGTGGCTCCGGCATTATCGTTCGTGAACACGCTCTTGTTGGGGATGCGTTACAAGGGGGTGGTGTAGCCAATAAAGCTTCTCCTGCATCGCATGGGTCACCCCTGCGGTTACAGCCCCACCAGTGGGACCCGCAATGGTGCTTTCCCCACAATCAGCAGCCCCCCCAAACCTCGACAGCAGTATTGGCAGCTCCAGTGGTGACTTTCATTCCGACACCTGGAGAGACCTCTATAGTGGTCAGCAAGGAAATTGATTCGGTAAGATTGTCAGATTCATCAAAGAGTGAGCTGTACCTTTGCCTTGAAGTCCCCTTAGGCACGCATTTGAAAAAAGAGGTGAAGGAGAAAATTTGGCTGGGGGAATATGTGGAGATTTTCTCTTTATTGCAGCTTTCCAAATTTAACTTGGATAGGGGTAAGCCTGGCGAAGGCAAGAAAGAGGAGGAAGAGCGCAGGCGTTATAGACTTATTCCACGTACTCATCAAAATTGGGCACAAGCTTTCACCATCTTGGTGAGTGTGATAGGCGAAAAACAGCCTGAATGTTGTTCGGCGCTGTTCGGTTATCAGGACAGCATTGGGAAAGCTTATAGGCAATTAATGGCTCCGCTATGATGAGGAGTTTCGCCAACTGAAGGCAGTGCGCCGGAGATTCGCTGGGACCACAAAGATATCATCCTTTGGATGGAGCTAATGATCCCACCAGTAAAGTTTCCCAGCCGTTTCAAGGGGGGGCCAGCAACTCCAGTAATTCGGGGCAGCTGGCCAATAAATGCCCAGGAGTGTGTTGGAAGTATAACGACAACTCATGTAAGTTTGGGAACTCATGCCGTTTTAAGCACGAGTGTGCAAACTGCGGAGGTGGGCATCCTGGGTCCCGTTGCTATAAACAAAGCAGGAGCAGGGGTGGGGAACCTTCCGGAAAGAGGGAGACCCCGGTGATTCTCAAAAGAATAGAGCAGCACCTAAATAGGTACCCGGATACCAATACGGCAGAATTCTTACATCAGGGTTTTGCGGAAGGCTACCGTATTCCCAGTACGGGAGCCTTCCGCCCCTCTCCACCTTTCCAAAATGTAAAATCTGTGGCGGGCTATCCGGAGGTCGTTTCAGCTAAATTTGAAAAAGAGGTGAGGTTAGGCCGGATGGCTGGGCCATTCACTTCCCCCCCCCCCCTTTGGATAACTTGATTGTCTCCCCATTAGGTATCGTACCCAAAAAAGAGCCCGGCTCCTTCCGCCTTATCCACCACTTGTCACATATCAGGGGTAGGTCCGTGAATGACGGAATTGACCCGGGGGATGCAACAGTAGCCTACACTTCTTTTGATGTGGCAGTGCGGTGGGTCAGGCGTTTGGAGCGGGGTGCAATGCTTGCAAAAACGGACGTCGAGTCACTTGCCTCCAGTCCACAAGGAGAGTTTCCATCTTCTGGGCTGTTTTTGGGAAGGCAATTATTACATCGATTGTTGCTTGCCGATGGGTTGCTCCATCTCCTGCTCTTACTTCGAAAAACGTAGCTCTTTTGTTAAAGGGGTGGTGAAGGAGGAGTCCGGGGTAGAGTCAGTTATACGCTACCTGGACGACTTCGTGTTCATGGGCAAGAGTGATTTTCCAACGTGCGCATACTTATTGGCGACTATGCACCAGATTTGTGCAAGCTTTGGCATTCCCCTAGCCGAAGAGAAAAACGGAAGGGCCTCAGACTGAGATAAAATTCCTGGGCATTACAATAGACTCAATAGCAATGGAGTGCCGGTTGCCGGAAGATAAGATAGTTGATTTGCAGGCGGTCATTGAGGATGCTTTGTCCCAAAAAAGATCACTTTGCACACGCTCCAATCATTGCTTGGTAAACTAAATTTCGCCTGTAGAATTATCCCCCATGGGGCGAATTCTTTGCAGCAATGGCAACAGCTGGGTCCCCCCCCCCCCCCCACATCATCGGGTGCGTCTGTGCAGGGAACAAAAGGAGGATTTGAGAATGTGGCAGGTTTTCCTTTCTGAGTTCAATGGTCGGTCGGTGTGGATGGAGGAGAGCATTCAGACTCATGACCTGGAGCTTTTCACTGACGCATCGGGTGCCCATGGGTACGGGTATTTTTCGCAGGTGATTAGAGGGCAGCCAAAGGAGCTCAGCCGGCTGGAGGTTTGGAGACGAGCTGGTCTCACAAAAAACCTTTTGATCCTATGTTCCCCATAGTGGTGTCAGTAGAGATACGGGGTGCCCGTTTGTCCAACAAGAGAATTTAATTAAATTGCGATAATTTGGGGGTCGTAATGGCTATCAACCAAGTATCAGCATCTTCTCCACCGGTCATTCGGCTGTTGCAATATTTGGTTTTGGTCTGCCTGCGACTTAACATGTTTTTATATGCGGCGCACCTGCCTGGAACCGAGAATGACGTAGCAGATGTGCTTTCTCGATTTCAGTGGCAACGGTTCAGAAGCCTGGTCCATGGAGCAGCACAATTCGGAATTCCTTGCCTACGGGAATTATGAGAGGTTCCTTTCGGAAGATAGAAGAGTGGATGTCTCAATCTTTGGCTGAAGGAAGTTGGTCATCATATTCGGCAGTTTGGGACCAGTGGGATAAGCTGTCTGCCCAGGTGGGATGCTCACCGTCAGGGTCAGATAGGTTGTGTCAGCCCTTTCACTTTCTGGTGTTAAATGGCATGGCGGGGTATCACCCTCGGCTATGGCCAACAAGGTGGCTTTGGCTTTTTTTGTTTAAATTACGAGGGGAATTTGACATCACAAAAGATTTTTGAGTTAAATTGGTTTTAACGGGGATTCAAGTCAAATCCAGTTAAAAGGGATTCACGTCGCCCAATTACGTTTGAGCTTCTTTCTTCCTTGGTGGCAGCGTCGGAGATTTTCAGCTCAGACTTCGAGGCCTTATTGTTTACAGCAACTTTTGTTATAGCCTTCTTCGGAGCGTTCCAGATAAGTGAGCTAGTGAGTCCCAATAAGGCCACAGCATCGGGAATCTTAGAAGGGGGGGGTCGTGCTGTCAAAAGAATCAGCAGAGATTTTTCTGCGCCATTCAAAAACGGATCAGGTTGGGAAGGGCCAGGTCATCGCGTTGCAATGCATACCGGGCTCCCTTATGTGCCCGGTAGGGGTGTTGGCCAGGTGTTCCGGGGTGCGTCCAATTGGAAGCTTATCTTTCCTTTGCCACTTGGACGGGGCCCCTTTTTATTATAATTATTATTATTAATTCGTATTTATATAGCGCCGACATCTTACGCAGCGCTGTACAGTACATATATATTGTCTTATCACTAACTGTCCCTCAAAGGAGCTCACAATGTAATCCCTACTATTATCATATGTCTATGTATGTATGTATTATGTAGTGTAAGTACTGTAGTCTAAGGCCAATTTAGGCATGAGCCAATTAACTTATCTGTATGTTTTTGGGATGTGGGAGGAAACCCTTTGACTAAATATCAATTCATGTCAGTCCTACGAAAAGGCCTCAGGTGGGTGGGGGTCTCCCCTTTGGAGTATGCTTCCCATTCCTTCTGCATTGGGACCGCTACAGAGGCGGCCCATTGGGGCCTGGATGACAGCATCATAAAGAGGATTGGTCGATGAGAATCGGCGAGATGTCTGTCATATGTGCGACCACACTTGGTTTGAGTGTGGGTTATGTTATTGTTGGTGGTGGTTGGGTGTTGTGTGCCCCCTTCTTTTCTTTTCTTTTGTTTTACAGACGACTCTTTGCATCTGGTATGAAACTTCGGGCACTCATACGTGGCGCGTGGTGCCAGGAGAGCGCGGGTCCGAGCAGAAGGTTGGCAGCTGGGCTTCCCTCTGACTCAGGCTCGCATAAGGTGGATCGGTGTGCCGGGAATGATGTGGCCTAGAGTGCTACCTAAGAGTCACCAGTTCGTGAGTTGGGATCAGGCTCCAGATATTTTAGCCTTGCATGTGGGGGGCAAAAATTTCGCTGCTCGTACCACGAGGCAAATCATTGAAGAAATTAAGTCTGACTTTATGACAATCAGGTCTGATTTCCCGACCACAGTTATAGTTTGGTCTGAAGTCATAGCCAGGAAAAGTTGGAGGTTAGCCAGGTCCGTAGACCGGGTTAATAAGGCTAGGGAGAAATTGAACAGGAAAGTGTCCCGTTTTGTTATTAGGAACGGGGGGGGGGGGGGGGGGCGGCAGTCCGCCATATAGACTTGGAGACTGACACGGAGTCTTTTTTGAGCAGAGATGGGGTTCATCTCAACGACATTGGGACGGATCTATGGACCTTGGCATTAAGCAACGGTATCCAGAGGGTACTGTATTTGTGGGCCTCACGGGCGTAAGGTTTCACGTCTGTGTGGTTTGGCGGGGTGTAGGGCTCCGGATATTGGTTACAATTAATGATGGTGCGGGCAATTAAAATTTCCCCACCTCTGGTTTGAAGGATAACGAAGGGTGTCTGCTAAGAGAAATGATGAGGATTAGGCATGCAGCTGTCCCTGAGGCGGTCCATGCGGCGGGGGCCAGCAGACTGCAGGCTGCATTGCAAAAAGGTGTATTTTCTTACTTTGGGTAAAATATCCTGGAGCTCTTGCCCTAACATGTTTACAGTTGTTGTTGTTGTTGTATTTATTAAAGTTATATATTTTATACAGAGGTATTTTGTTATCATAAAATAAAGGGCTACTTTGGCCTTAATAAAAATTCCATCGTTAAGAAGCAGTCCTGGTTTTTATTATTTAGTGTTAAGGGGTTAATTTTGGGGGAAGCTAGGCACTAAGCTATGCACATATCAAGAACCAAGCTCTCAGTTATGGGCAGTTTATTGAAGTAACTAGAGGTACAGACTAACTAACAAGCTAATGGTGAACCAGAACTCATTGGAGTGTTCAAGGGGCTACAATGGTCCAAAAAGCCCCCATACTAAAATGCATGGAAAACAAACGTTTGCTTTCTTAAAACAGAAAGTATTTGCGATAATTAAGGTTGGAGTGAGCTATGAGATGTCTCCCAGTGCCTCACTGCTGAATATATGCAAATTCACAATTGTCGTCCTTAGAAGCTAAACACACCTCCAGATCCGCTGAAATGCAATGATGTATCAGCTTGTAATTAGTACAGAGCCATAATAATTTAACATGGATACAGAATGTTTCGGATTGGTTGATCCTCATCAGTGCATGGGCATGGCATGGATTAATTTGGCTGTATGGAGTAGGACTTGGTTAGTCTGTACCTCTGGATTTTTCAAGTCCTACTCCATAGAGCCAAATTAATCCATGGCATGCACTGATGAGGAACAACCAATCCGAAACTGTCTGTATGCATGTTGGATTATTATGGCTCTGTACAAATTAACAAGCTGACACATCATTGCATTCCAGCAGATCTGGAGGTGTGTTTAGCTTCTAAGGACGACAATGGTTTATTTGCATATATTCAGCAGTGATGCATTGGGAGACATCTCGGAGCTCACTCCAACCTGAATTATTTTCCTTCTGTTTTAAGAAAGCAAACTTTTGTTTTGAAGTAACTAGCACACTATTAGCCAGGAGAACCAAGAACTGTTAACTGGAACCTAAACTGAGAAGGATATGGATTTTTCCTTTTAAAATAATACCAGCTGCCTGACTCTCCTGCTGATCCTGTGTCTCTAATACTACATAATAATAAAATTACTTGTTGGTTGAATAAAAGTAACTTTAAGTCACAATTTGCCAGGGGTATGAATAATTATGGGCAGCACTGTAAATACATAATAATAATATGGTATCTACATATTTTCGTCTTTCACAGGGTGTTCAGTTTCTTCAGGTCTGGGCAGATATGTATCCCTAAATGGTCTGATCATGTTATTACTTTGTTAACCTCCTTAGCGGTAACCCCGTGTGTGACACGGGGTAAGCCGCCGGAGGGTGCCACTCAGGTCCTGCTGGGCCGATTTAAATAATTTTTTTTTGCTGGACGCAGCTAGCACTTTGCTAGCTGCGCCAGCACCCCGATCGCCGCTATCCGGTGCGGAGCGCGCCCCCCCCCCCCCCCCCCCCGACCCCTGCGCTGCCTGGCCAATCAGTGCCAGGCAGCGCCAAGGGGTGGATCAGGTCTCCCAATGACGTCCCGACGTCGCTGACGTCGGTGACGTCATCCCGCCCCGTCGCCATGGCGACGGGGGAAGCCCTCCAGGAAATCCCGTTCTTTGAACGGGATTTCCTGATCGGAGATCGCCGAAGGCGATCGAAGCGGGCGGGGGGATGCCGCTGAGCAGCGGCTATCATGTAGCGAGCCCTGGGCTCGCTACATGATTTTAAAAAAAAAAATTAAAAAAAACTGCTGCGCTGCCCCCTGGCGGTATTTTTCATACCGCCAAGGGGGTTAAATGGAGTAAAACCTACTCAAGATGGCATTTCCACATCGTATAATGAATGAAATGATCTTACAAAATCTCCACTTTCTAAATATGCAGCTTCCTGAGCATATGACATATAGACAAGGCACTTGACCCGGATGGCATGCATCCTCGGGTCCCAAGGGAATTAAATTAAATTCCGTTATAGATAAACCCCTTTATCTTATCTTTTGTGACTCTCTTTCAACTGGCAGAGTCCCAATGGATTGGCGTACAGCTCACATTTTCCCATTGTTTAAAGAGACACTAAAGCGGAAAAAAAATTATGATATTATGATTTGTATGTGTAGTACAGCTAAGAAATAAGACATTAAGATCAGATACATCAGTCTAATTGTTTCCAGTACAGGAAGAGTTAAGAAACTCCAGTTGCTATCTCTATGCAAAAAAGCCATTAAGCTCTACGACTTTCAAAGTCGTGGAGAGGGCTGTTTTCTGACTTTTATTATCTCAACTGTTCCTGAACTATTTACTTTTTCTCTGCCAGAGGAGAGGTCATTAGTTCACAGACTGTTCTGAAAGAATCATTTTGAATGCTGAGTGTTGTGTAATCTGCACATATTAGAAAATTATGCAATGTTAGAAAAAACACTATATACCTGAAAATAAAAATATGAGAATATTTTCTTTGCTGCTAATCTTCTAGTAATTATTCATAGTACACAACCAATTCACTATATCATATTCTTTTTTTCGCTTCAGTGTCTCTTTAAGAAGGGCAAAAAATCAGATCCAGGAAATTATAGACCTGTAAGCTTAACATCAGTTGTATGCAAACTATTTGAGGGGTTACTAAGAGATACAATACATGACTTCATAGTAGAAAACAATCTAATTTCTCAGCATCAGCATGGGTTTACTAAACACAGGGGTCTGTACTGGGTCCAGTGCTCTTCAATTTATTTATTAATGACGTAGTAGATGCAGTAGAAAGGAATGCTATTTTTGCAGATGATACAAAATTGTGCAGAATCATCAACTCTCAGGAAGATAGTGACATATTGCAACAGGATCTGAATAGGATGGCTATATGGGCACATAAATGGCAGATGAAATTCAATGTTGAAAACGTAAAGTCATGCATTTTGGTCATACCAATGGTCTAGCACCATACAAAATAAATGGAATACAGTTGGGGATATCAAACTTGTAGAAGGACTTAGGAGTACTCATCGACAACAAGTTAAATAATCGTACGCAATGCCAAGCCGCTGCAGCTAAAGCTAGCAAAATTTTGGGATGCATTAAAAGGGAAATAAAAAACTCGAGATGCGAGCATAATATTGCCCCTGTTTAACTCTCTAGTAAGGCCACATCTGGAATATGGAATTCAGTTCTGGGCACCACATTACAAAAAAGATATTGCAGTTTTAGAGCAGGTGCAGAGACGAGCAACAAAATTGATACGTGGGATGGAAGGTCTCACTTACCAAGAAAGGTTAGATAAACTGGGTTTATTTAGTCTAGAGAAAAGACGCCTTAGAGGGGATCTAATTAACATGTATAAATACATCAGAGGGCAATATAATAGCTTGGCGGATGAGCTTTTTGTCCCTAGACCTTCTCAAAGGACTAGAGGACATGATCTGCGCATGGAGGAAAAACGTTTTAGCCACTTATTTAGGAAAGGGTTCTTTACAGTAAGAGTGATTAAGATGTGGAATGCATTGCCACAGGAAGTCGTTATGGCAAACTCTATACCTGCATTTAAGGGGGGCTTAGATGCTTTCCTTGGGTTGAATGACATCCATGGCTACAATTACTAGGTAAGGCCTAATGATGTTGATCCAGGGATTTTATCTGATTGCCATCTGGAGTCGGGAAGGAATTTTTCCCTTTTGGGGCCAATTGGACCATGCCTTGTAAGGGTTTTTTCGCCTTCCTCTGGATCAACAGGGATATGTGAGGGAGCAGGCTGGAGTTGTACTTTGTACTGGTTGAACTCGATGGACGTATGTCTTTTTTTCAACCAAAATAACTATGTAACTATGTAACTATGTATACAATGCCAAGCCGCTGCAGCTAAAGTTAATACAATTTTGGTATGCATTAAAAGGGAAATAAAAACTCGAGATGCTAGTATAATATTGCCCCTGTTGAACTCTCTAGTAAGGCCACATCTGGAATATGGAATTCTGTTCTGGGCACCACATTACAGAAAAGATATTGCAGTTTTAGAGCAGGTACAGAGACGAGCAACAAAATTGATACGTGGGATGGAAGGTCTCACTTGCCAAGAAAGGTTAGATAAACTGGGTTTAATTCGTCTAGAGAAAAGACGCTTCAGAGGGGATCTAATTAACGTGTATAAATACTTTACAGGGCAATATAAAAGCTTGGCGGATGAGCTTTTTGTCCCTAGGCCTTCTCAAAGGACTAGAGGACATGATCTGCGCATGGAGGAAAAACGTTTTAGCCATTTATTTAGGAAAGCGTTCTTTACAGTAAGAGTGATTAAGATGTGGAATGCATTGCCACAGGAAGTAGTTATGGCAAATTCTATACCTGCATTTAAAGGGGGCTTAGATGCTTTCCTTGCATTGAAAGACATCCATGGCTACAATTACTAGGTAATGGCCAGTGATGTTGATCCAGGGATGTTATCTGATTGCCATCTGGAGTCGGGAAGAAATTTTTTCCCTTTTGGGGCTAATTGGACCAAGCCTTGTAAGGGTTTTTCACCTTCCTCTGGATCAACAGGGATATATGAGGGAGCAGGCTGGTGTTGTACTTTGTTATCTGGTTGAACTTGATGGACAGATGTCTTTTTTCAACCCAAATAACTATGTAACTATGATCTGGGGTCTCATTTCAGTTCCACATCTAATTAAAGTAAATAGAAATCTTTCAAAGCGTTTCCAATGCTACTCCCACTGGGAACAGTCTCTCAGAAACTCTACACGTTGGTATTTGACACCAAGGAAGCTTGCTTCTTTCTCTAAAAATACTTCTCCAACATGTAGTAAATGTCATCTTCAAGTCGGAACTATGGTTCACATGCTTTGGGATTCCCCCATAGTGGCAAAGTTTTGGCGCTCTGTAGAAAGATATATTGCACACCAATATATAC
This sequence comes from Hyperolius riggenbachi, assembly GCF_040937935.1. NCBI lineage: Eukaryota > Metazoa > Chordata > Amphibia > Anura > Hyperoliidae > Hyperolius > Hyperolius riggenbachi. Next base: position 185,733,135 of record NC_090650.1, on the reverse strand, counting down.
CAAATTTTACTCTAACTCCAACACTGTCTCTCCTTTGCCTAGACCTTGAGAAACTGGATTTCTCGTACAGGAAACCTATAATATGTCACTTTATCAGGACCACACAGTATATGATTACAAGCAATTGGAAATCCTCTAATGATTTTTGTATTTCTGAGCTGTTAGCCATATCTAACAGAAACATAATATTAGAAGAGTATCTCAGTCGCCCACCAGGGGCGTAACTAAGACCCACCGGGCCCCCCTGCAGAAATTTTGAGCGGGCCTCCTACTCCCCCCCCCCCCCCCCCCCCGGGGAACCGGTTGGGGCTGTTTTGGGGGGCTGGAGGGGATGCAGCATGAGGGGAAAGCTACGGCCACACTCGGCGGGGAGGGGAGAAAGTCCCCCCCCCCCTCAACTCGGGCTCTCCCCTCTGCGCTCCCCTCCAGCTTCAATAACCATATGTGTGCAGTGGCGGGCAGCGGCAGCTACATACCTTCCGTGTGCTCCAGCGCAGACGCTTCTCTCTCTAGTGTCTGAAGCGACTTCCTGTTTATACAGGAAGTAGCGTCAGAGGCTAGAGAGAGAAGCGTCTACGCTGGAGTGCACGGAAGGTATGTAGCTGCTGCTGCCCGCTGCTGCACACTTATGGTTATTAAAGCTTGAGGGGAACGCAGAGGGGAGAGCCCGAGGTGAGGGAGGGGGGGACCGCACCCCCTCCCCGCCCCCCTCCCCGCCGAGTGTGGCCATAGCTTTTCCCTCATGCTGCAACCCCTCCAGCCCCCTTAAAACGGCCCCGAGTGGGCCCCGGGGGGGCCCGGGCACCCCCCCCCCCGCTGGTGCATGGACTGCAGCCCCTATTGTTACGCCCATGTCGCCCACCTAAGTTATGGTAACTAAATATATCCACTTCTTGATCTTTGAGCCAACATTACAACAAGATCTCAGTACTACCCTTGATTGTGACGATAAGGTGATGTTAGATGTTTTGATAAGGTGATGTTAGATGAGGCTTGGTCTAGTTGTATTAGTTTCAGGTTATTGTTTTATGTTCTATTCTAAATTTTCTTGTAGTTATTATTCTTTTATGATCTATTACTCAATTTATGCAGGTACACTGAGATATACCTAGTAGAGGTCTGCATCAGGTCGGGTACCCACGGGTTACCCAAAATGCGGATGATTTGAGCTGCAGGTGCAAGTCGAGTCGCGAGTAGCGAGTTGCGGGCAAACCCGTGCAGAGGATCCTCAAGGGGGTGGTGCTCAAATTTTAAAAAGGGGCCTAATCAATCAATCAATCATACATGCTAATTTGTGTATGTAATACCTCCTCTTCAGAATGCAGTATTAGGCAGTCCTAACCCCCCTCCCCTCCCCAGATGCCACCAATCCTCGCCAGGGCGTCAACACCCCCACCTCCTCCTGGGGCACTGGAGGTGGGGAAGAGCACCTTGTCCATGGATGGGAGGCTTGGCCACCCCTCACCAGGGATGCTCGGGTAGTACTTTTTAATACCCGAATGGATTCGGATCCGGGTACCTGAATATCCGGATCCGGTTCGGATATCTGGATCCGACCTTGCGGATATCCGCGTGAACTCGAATATCCGACCAAATTATCCGTGGATACCCGACCTATTCGGGTATCCGGATAGCAAAAACGGAAGTGCCCTTTAAATAGCTTTTAAAAGGGTTTTTAGGGTAAATGATCCATGTAGCATCATGTTTTTTTTAAAGGGAAACACTAATTTATGATTTGGTTCACATAAAATGAAAAAAAAAAGGCCTGCACATTTTTAACATCAGGATAGGTTCCAGAAAGCGGTCAACGGTCGTGCAGCCCCCATTGTGCCCAAAGTCCAATCGCACAACTGGGACATGACAGTTTTCAGCCCAGACACCTCCAAAAAATGACACCGCAAGTCCGCAGTGTTTTGGGTTGAATATAGGTGGTGGTATCAGCAGCAGTGGCCTGTGGCACCGTGGCGGTGGGAGCCAGCGCCAGCTTGCTTCAGCCTCTTGAACTCCTCATGCTCAACAACATGTTTTTTGGGCAGATGGGTGATGAAGCTGGAGGTGCCATAATTGTAGGGGTCACAACCTCTGCTCATCTGTAGTTTGCACACATTGGATATGGCAAACTTGCTGTCCAATGAGGGCAGAGTGAAAAAACGCCAGATTGGGGAGGTGAAGATTCCCCTGCGGCCTGAATGGGATGCTGCTGCTTTTCTCCCTGTGGCAGTTGGGAGTTGAGTGGTGCGGCTGGTGGTAGCTGCAGAAGGATGTGGGTCCCGCATTCCACGGCCACTGTCTGCAATGCTGATCCTCCGTGCCAAACCCACTGACGCATCCTCCTCCTCAGAGTCAGAGCTGACATCCCCATCCTGTGGATGAAAGTCACGGTCCTTCATCCCATCATCAACATCATACCTCCCCCCTCCTTAAAACCCAGAATATCCTCCTCAAACTCCTTGCGGCTAACAGCCCTGAGTTCAATCGTGGCGCCTGGAGCAAAAAGCTCGCTGACTGAGGGTAGGCTGCCCGCTGGGGTCGACACTGACACGGCAGACCTTCTGAGGGTGGCCATAATGTTGCTCACTGTCCTCTTGCCCTTGCTGCCCCTCCCCCGTCTGCTGGTGCCAGCAGACATAGTACAACTTATACGTGATGATGTCACCAGATGATGTGGGGTACTTTTACTTTAATGAAATCGGGGTTGGACTTTAAATCAAATCAGCACGGAGGGACAGACAGCAGATTAGAGGACAGACAGTGTCTAACTGTCACATTGACAATGCTTAGCACAGCAGCACTGCAGTAATCTGTAGTAAGCTAACACAGTACTACTCTCTAACAACTAACTGCAGTACTAACTATATACAATACAATAACACAGTAATCCTATTCCCTAACCTATACTGTCCTGTTGGCCTGCACAGCACACACAGACTTAGACAGGCCCTAACTGAGTGAATGAAATCAAACAATTACAAGCTAGCTAAAAAAACAATAGAACAATAGTGTAGTGAAGGTGTTTAGCACTCAAAGCTTTAGGTTTATCACTGTATACAGCACTTGCAATGCCAACAGCACTGGAGCAAGTCTGTCAGTGAGCAGCCAGCCAGCCACACAAGCAAGGACAATCTGTCTCATCATGCTAGCCCTCCTTATTACACAGGGGGGCTGGCCAGGGTTCCCTTCTGTGATTGGGTGCTAGGGCTTAGTCTGGGAGCCCTCTGATTGGCTCAATGAGGTCGGGGGGGCTGGCCAGAGTTCCCCTCTGTGATTGGTTGCAAGGGCTTCTGCTGGGAGCCCTCTGATTTGCTCAATGACATCATCTCCTTAGTTACAGTACCCGGATCTGGATATCCGTCGGATATCCGTGGGTATCCGGATTATGCGGCCAGATATCCGCATAGAGCTATCAGGATTTGGGCCCAGGTATCTTGAATCCGGATCCGACCGGATAGCGGAAAAATGGTCGGATACCCGGTTACCCGGGTATCCAGGATCCGGATGAGCATCCCTGCCCTTCACCTCCAGAGCCCCCCATACCATGGACCATGTGTGCTAGTATAGCTCAGGGTGTGAAACCCCACATGGCCAGGGCTTTGCATTCTGGCTATCCCAGCCTGCATGGGGTAATAGGGGTTAAAGAGACTCAGGAGGGGGGACCCCATATAAAAAATGTTTTTCATATTTCCCAATATTTTAACATACCCTGCACATTTGGTGTTTTGTAGTACATGTGGGTGCTTTGATATTAACCACTAAAATTGGTGGCCGGTCGCTTGCCATTTATGTCTATGGAGCCCGCTGTGGTGAACGCAAAATTTGATTTTCGCTATATCACTGTCTATGAATCCCAATTTTATACCTATCCTGGATTAATATTACAAGGGGGAAGCGCTCTGTTGCCTCAACTGGAAATGGTGGCAAATGGAGATGTAGGGGGGAGGGGGGGGACGGGACTGGAGCTTAAAACGTTACTTTTCTTTACCTCTTCTTTTCTATCTCTGCTCTGGATTGTTACATCGCAGCATCACAACGACCTTGCGTAATAATTGGTATAAGACGATCAGCTGTTCTTTAATATATATTGATTTATATAATTGTAATTTGGCGTTGAAATTTCTGGCATTTGGAATTGATTTTGCACAAAATCGAAATTGTTTAATGTGACATTTTGTTGCAGAGCACTTTACTATGAACCAAGTTCTGAGTTCTGCATACACATTTTAGACATTTTAAGCAAACCTGTGACTTATGGCCTGGTTCACACGCGTGTTTAAAGCAAAGTTGCGGCTTTTGTTGCTCTAGCACTGTCAAATGAATGGACAGCATTTTTAAGCGTTGGTACCGTATTTTCCCGTTGTTGGCGCAAACAATGCGTTTGATCTCATCATCTAATTGGATTGGCTATCCTCATCGCTTCTGTGTCCCCCTGGGGAGGGGGGGGGGTCAAAAGGCAACTCATCAACCGAACTATGGGAACTGATGCCATATATTTCTCAGTTTGTTTGCCACAGAAAGCCTGTATGAACCAGCCTTAAAAAGAGAAAAAGTCACATACTTACCTTGGTAGAGGGAAGCCTATGGATCCTCCAGAGGCTTCCCATGTTGCCTTTGAGATCATTGATCTAGCCCTGGGACTCTCTGGAAGTTCGCAACCATACTTCTATCCATGATTGAGAGCAAGATACCTTGCAACTGTGCATTAGTATGGAGCAACTCTGGCATGGCGAAAAAAGCAGAGCCAGACCCGCTCTGTGCTGCTGTGCAGGTGTGAGGCATCCAGTACCAGCGCAGTGTGGCCACACTCTTTCCCAGGTGGGAGTGCAGCTGCAAACTTCCAGGTGGTCCCAGTGCTGGATCATGTCTTGAGAAGGACGTGGGAAGCCTTTGAAGGACCCAGAGATTTCCCTCTACCAAGGTAAGAATGTGACTTTCTCTCTTTTTAAAATCACAGGTTTGCTTTAAAATGTATAAAATGTGTATACAGAACTCAGAACTTGGTTTATAGTAAAGTGTGCTGCAAGAAAATGTCACATTAAACAATTACAATTTTGTACAAAATCAATTCCGAAAGCCAGAAATTTCAACGCCAAATTAAGATTATGTGAAATTTTAGCTCAACACTAATAATGCCAAAGTAGTTTATAATACAATACAATACAATAACATTTGGAAAGCGCTTTTCTCCCATAGGACTCAAAGCGCATAGTTGTGTCTCAGATTAATACAGGGTTGCAGGCTGGGTTGTGTTACAGAGGAGATAGTCAGATGTTCATGAATGCCATTCATGAATTATCTATATACTGACCATGCCAATGGAAAGGGCCTGCATATCTGTTTTTCTCAGAGAATAGGAAGTGCTCCTCCAACCACCCCATATACAAATTGTCATATACAAATGTCTCTGCAGAAAAACAGGCACCAACAAATATAAATGAGGCGCATTAAGAAGTAACTAATATGCGCAGTAATACGGAATTTGTAGAGACAATAAGGCCAGCTAGCCCGAGACTGCTCCTAGTAACCTTAACAATGACGCGTAAAGAGGAGTAGCCATAGAGGGGCGGAGCAGTGACTATAAAGACGTCGGACGCACTGGTGACATCAGCCCCTGATGAGTCCGCAAGGACAAAACGCGTAGGGAGGAGCCAGAGGCGCCTGATGTCACCAGGAAGCGAAGCGAGGAGAATCC